>NW_006777583.1:6889547-6965999 GCF_000442215.2 Lipotes vexillifer | reverse complement strand
AAAAGTATATATATATATATATATATATATATATATATATATATATTTATATATATATATATATATATATATTATGGAAACGACTCCAAGATTTTGATTGTTTGTCCTTTGTTCCTTAGAGAAATTTTGAAAGAGAACTAGTGGATGTAACCTGTGTTGGTTACTTATCCTGAGAGTTAAGGGCTATGCTACTAGCAAAGTTGAACTGGAAGCCTCTGAAACTGTCACTCAGGTTATTATAGTAAAAACATTATTGTAGTCAGAGATGGAAGGAAAAAGTTAGTGCGCTCACCTTGAGGATCAGAGAGGTGTATTACTGGCAGCGCCCATCATATTTACCTCATCAGTCTGAGCTGTGTATATACAAGTGGAGATGACAATACCAAAAACTCAATTAGTAGGTTCAGTTTTAGCTGCCATGCTAGATTTATCAGGGGCATGAAAGAAATATTAAGATAGCAGAAAGGGTTCTGTGGTGGAGGCAATGTGGATGGATATATAGAAAAATATTTGAACATCTTTGTATCTCCTGTAAATGCCAGAGAGTATCTATCACAGAAGAGGCACTATTCAACCAAGTAGACAGAATGACTCAGCCAGTTTGCATCAACCGACCTCAGTAAACAGCTACACGGATCCTGTCATGATGGGCACCTGAACAGAATGACCATAAGTAAGGAGGAAGGCCACGTATGAGCGCAACAGCATAGGTTCCCACTTGCCAAGACTGGTGTAGCTACTGCTATCATGGAATATGCAAATTGCCAGCAGTATAGACTGATACTGAAGCCCCAATATGGCACCATTCCTTGAGGATACCAACTGGCCACTTGATGGCAAGTCGATTACATGGGGTTCTTTCCATTCTGGAAATACTACTTTCTAAGCAGCAAAAAATATACATTCTTGATAAGGAATTGCCTTTCATGACTGTAGAGCCTCAGTTAGCTTCACCATCTGAGGAAGTATGGAGTACTCGATCCATCAGTATGTGGTATCACATAAAGTCACTTAAGAATGGGGTCTTACTTTAAATGTATGGGAGTGGGCGCACAATCAAGGAAACCACTAGTAATATCACATACCATAGCACCCAAAAGCTGCCAGCCTGATATGGCATTAGATAATCCTACTCTTCACAGTCAAAGCACTAGCTTGGAGAAAATATCCTATGAGGATGGCCTACAATTTTAAAGAATGAAGAATATGCATTAAATCAAAGCCGTTAAATGGTATTATATCCCAACAGAAAGAATACTTATGTCTGAGAATCTACAGGGAGGAGGAATGAGTGGTTCTACTTACCATCATTCAGTGACCCACTAGGAAAATCTGTGCTTCCCTTTCTCAGAAGTGTGGCTTTTGCATGCCTAGAGGTCCAGGTACCCAAATGGGCATACTGTTGCCAGAATCATAGCAAGAATCCCAGTGAACTATAAGTTATAGCAGCTATCATGGTACTTTGGTCTTTTTATGTTCAGAGACCAGCAAGCAAAACAAAAATAAATAAGTAACCAGTCTGGCAGGGCTATGTGATTCTGATTTTCATGAGGTGTACATGATGGTAAAAATTGAAGACTTATAAAACGTAGAGAGATATGCCATCCTTACAAACTGGGTAGTTCAATATTCTTAAGATGTCATTTCTCTCCAAACTGCTTTATAGAATTAATGTAGTTCCACTTATAACTTCAGCATGTTTTTTCCCTTTACCAGTTGATAATCTGGTTCTAAAATCTATATAAATAATCAAAAGATTTAGAATTGTGAAAATTTGGAAACAGAAGAACAGTGTTGGAGGATTTACACTACTTAAAGATTTATTATGGAACTACAATAATTAAGATACCAGGCTATAAGGTACAAGGAAAGACATATATATCAATGGAACAGAATAAAGAGTCTACAAATGAGCCAACATTTATATAATCAATTGTTTTTTGGATAAGTGACCTAGATAAATACAGAAAGAATCATCTTTTCAACTGAAAATTAAATAAACTGAACATAGGCATACCTAATGATTTTAGCAGTTCCTGTCTTAGATATTATATATATATATATTACATATGTATACATATATACATACATATATATAAAACAGAAATGCACACATATGTTTAATTAAAAATATATAAAATATTTGGAGAAAAACTTAAGCTGTCAGAAACTGAAAATGACAAAAATGTTTATTAGCAGTAGAATGGATAATTCTGATATACTTGTACACTGAAAAAATATGTTGATTTCTGGTTTCCAATCTGGCATTTAAGGAGCTTGGATGCTGCCACTTAATCCTAACAACAGGTAAAAACTAAAACAAAAACCGTAAAACTTAACAACTCTTCTTATATCTATAAGAGAAATGAGGTCACCTGGCAAACCACTGCCCCTAAAATTAAAGAAACAGATAGGCAAATACGGAGAATCACACCTTACTGCAGAAACCCACAGGAATAAATGCAGGATAGGAAAACCTGAAGTATAATTAAAGAATTGCTGGAGGATCAGTATGGATAAGTCTCAGAGATGAAAACCCCAGAGAGACCAAGTCATAGGTGACACCCATAATTTTTGTGAGTTTTACCTCCAGGAGCTTGACTGGGCTGTCAAAATAAATATAAAAGAAAAAGTCCTCATGCTTCCAGAAGGGAAAGAAAAAAGGAACCATTATGAAATACAACAGAGCATTGTGTTCTTAACAAGATCCCACTTGAAGAGAAACTATTAAACCAGAGCCTAAACCTACTAGGGTTTGACCAAAGCCTAACTGAACTGGGGGAAGGAAAATACCCGACTCTAGCCAGTTCTAGCCAACCTGCCTCAGTTAGGAGGGGAAGGATGTAAATTAGAAGCACTCTTGAAATTCACAGTCAAGAGACATAGACTCACTAAAAGACTGAGACCTAATCATAGGACCATAGAATGCTTTCTCTCCCCACACACCTTGCCACCACATTACTAAAGGACTATTTGTAGCAGTTCATTTTGCTCAGTACAGTATGTTCAGCAACCAAAAAAAATTGAAAGCCATATTAAAAACACAATTTGAAGAAACAGAGCAAACATTAGAACCAGACTCAGATGTGGCAGGGATGTTGAAATAATCAGACACAAAATTTAAAACAACTATGATATGCATGCTAAAGACTTTCATGAATAAAGCAGATAGCATTAAAAAAACAGTCAATGTAAGCAGAAAGAAATTCTAAAAAAGAACCAAAACTATGATACAGCTAAAAAACACTGTAATAGAAATGAAGAATGTCTTTGATGGGCTTGTCAGTAGACTAGACACAGCTGAGGCATCTCTGAGCTTAAGGGTATCTCAAAAGAAACCTTCCAAACTAAAAAGCAAAGACAAAACAGACTGAAAAAATAAAACCATAACAGAATATCCAAGAACTGTGGGAAAACTATAAAAGCCATATCATATATGTAATGGCAATTCTAGAAAGAGAAGAATAAGAGGAAGGAACAGAAAAACTATTGAAAAAGAATAATGACTGAGAATTTCTCCCCAGTTAATGTCAAACACCAAAACAAAGATCTGGGAATCTGAGTGAACACCAAGCAAAATTTCAAAAATATTACACCTAGGCATGTTGAAAATCAAAGATAAAGAAAACAATTCTGAAAGAAACTGGTGGCAGGGGGGTGGGTGGGATGGAGTACTTACATTTAGAGGAGGAAAGATAAGAATTACATCTAAGTTATTCTCCAAAACCATGCAGGCATGAAGAGAGTGAAACGAAACATTCCAAATGTTGAGAGAGAGAGGGAAAAAAAGCCACCAAACTAGAATTCTGTACTCTGCAAAATTCTTTTTTAAAAGCAAAGGAGAAATAAAGACTTTCTGAGATAAACAAAAATTGAGGGAATTTGTTGCCAGTATAACTGCATTGCAAAAAGTGTTTTGAAAAGTTATTCAGAGAGAAGGAGAATAAAATAGGAAAAAACTAGGATCTTCATAAAGAAAGGAAGAGCATCAAAGAAGGAATATGTAAAAGTAAAATAGAATTAAAAATGTTTTTTTGGGTTTCCCAGGTGGTGCAGTGGTTGAGAGTCCGCCTGCCGATGCAGGGGACACGGGTTCGTGCCCTGATCTGGGAAGATCCCACATGCTGCAGAGCGGCTGGGCCCGTGAGCCATGGCCTCTGAGCCTGTGCATCTGGAGGCTGTGCTCCGCAACGGGAGAGGCCACAACAGTGAGAGGCCCGCGTACCGCACAAAAAAAAAAAAATTTTCTTAATCTTCAATGATCTACCAGATAACAGTTTAAGCAAAGTAATAATAGCAACAATATATTTGATTATGTAAGCTCATATATATTATGTAAGCCTTTATATATGCTTTTATATGTTTTATATGTTTATATGTTTATATATAAGTAAAATGAATGACAGCAGTGATACAGGGATGGAATGGAAAAGTTAGAATTATTTTATTATTATAATTCACCAAAATTACCTGTGAAGTGATATAGAGTAAAATGAAAGTAGATTTGGATTAGTTGTAAATATATATTGCAAACCACTAAAACATAATTTTTAAAAGAAGTATGATCTACATGCTAAGAGAGGAGAGAAAATGAAATCATATAAAATACTCCATTAAAATCACAAATGTTGAAAAAGAGTAGAAGACAAAAATAGTAACAAAGAGCAAGGGCAACAAATAGAAAACAATAACAAATATGGTAGACATTAGTCCAACTAAATAAAATAATCACTTTGAACATCAATGGTCTAAATACACAAACTAAAAGACAGAGAATGTCAGAGTCGTTCAAAAAACAATACCCAACTATATACTATCTGTAAGAAACCCATTTTAAATATAAAGATACATATATATTAAAAGTAAAGAAAAATACACCATGCCAACATTAATTAAAAGCAAGAAAAAGCAAAAGTAAGCTCTAATAATTTTAGAAAGGGTAGATTTTAGATCAAAGAAAGTTATCACAGATAAGAAATGACATTACATAATGATAAAAGGACCAATTCTCTAAGAATACATAACAATCCTTAACATGTGTGCACCTAACAAAAGAGAGTCAAACTTTGTAAGGCAAAAACTAATAGAACTGTAAGGAGAAATTGATGAATCAGCTCAATACCACTGTACCAGAAATGGACATATACAGCAGGCAGAAAATTAATAAAGACATAGTTGAACTCAACACCACCACCAATCAACTGGACACAGTGGATATCTATAAACTACTTCATCCAGCAACACCAAAGACACATTTATCCCAAACTCACATGGAACATTCACCAAGGCAGACCACACATTCTGGCTATAAAACACAACAAACTTAAAAGAATAGAAATCATACAATGTCTGATCTCAGACCACAATCTGGTCTGAGATTGTGCATTAAACTAGACATCAATAACAGAAAAATAGATGGAAAATTCCAAAATACATAGAAATTAAACAATGTATTTCTAAGTAATTCATGAGTCAAAGATGAAATCTCAAGAGAAATTTAAAAAATACTTTGAACTAAATTAAAAAAACCACACCTAATCAAAATTTCTCAGATGCAGGAAAGCAGTGCTTAGATGGAACTTTATAGCATTGAAAACATGTACTAGAATGTACAAAGATCTAAAGTCAATAATCTAAATTCTACCTTAGGAAACTAGACAAAGAAGAGCAAATTAAATCCAAAGTGAGTAGAAGAAAAGAAATAATAAAAATTAGAGTAGAAATCAATGAACTGAAAAACAGGAAATTAATAAAGGAAATCAGTGAAACCGAAAATGGGTTCTTCAAAAAAAATCAGTAAAATTGAAAGCCTCTAACCAGGCTAACTAGGGAAAAAACAAGAAAGGGTACAAATTGCTAGTATCAGAACTGAAAGAAGGGATATCACTACAGATTCCAAGAACATTAAAAGGATAATTAAGGAATACTATGAACAGCTCTATGTCCACAAACATTATAATTTAGATGAAATGGTCCAATTCTGTGAAAGATGCAATCTGCCAAAAACTGAAATACACAAGCTAAATAGGTCTATATCCATGAAATAAACTGAATAAATAATTAATAATTTTTCCAAACAGAAAGCACCAGACCAGATGAGTTCACTGGTGAATTCTACCAAACATTTAAGGAAGAATTTTTACCAGTTATCTATAGTCTCTTTTGGAACATAGAAGAGGGCATACTTTCTACCTCATTCTATGAGGCCAGCATCATCCTAATACCAAAACCAAACACACTACAAGAAAAGAAAACCACAGACCAATATCTCTCATGAACACAGACACAAAAATCCTCAACAAAATAAAAAATATAAAACCAATTATACACCATGACCAAGTGTGATCTATTCTATGAATGCAAGGATGGTTCAACATTCAAAAATTAATCTATCCATCACATCAACAGACTAAAGAAGAAATACCATATGATCATATCAAGAGATGCAGAAAAAGTATCTGAAAAAATCAAACACACATTCACGATAAAAATTCTCAGCAAATTAGTACTAGAGGGGAACTTACTCAACTTGACATAGAACATATATGAAAAACCTACAGCTAACGTAATAATTAATGGTGAGAAACTACAAGTTTTCCCTATAAGATGAAGAGCAAAGCAAAGATGCTCCCTCTCAACATTTCTTTTCAACATCATACTCAAAATCCTAGTTAATCCAATAAAGCAAGAAAGGGAAATAAAAGGTATCGTGATGGAGAAGGAAGAAATAAAACTGTCTTTTTTCAGAGATGATGTGATTTTCTATGTTGAAAATCTGAAAGAATTGACAAAACTCTTGGAACCAAAAATAATCCGTAATATTGCCGGAAATAAAGTTAACTTACACAAAGAGCAATTACTTTCCTATATACCAGCAATGAACAAGTGAAATAGGAAGTTAAAAACAATATCATTTACAATAGCACCCTCCAAAATGAAATACTTAGGTATAAGTCTAAAAAAACGTGAACAAGATCTATGAGGAAAAACTACAAAACTCTGGTAAAAGATATCAAAGAAGAACTAGATAAATGGAATTCTACGTTCATGGATAAGAAGACTCAATATTGTCAAGATGCCAGTTCTTCTCAAGTTGATCTACAGATTCAATGCAATCTCAATCAAAACCCCAGCAAATTATTTTGCAGATACTGACAAACTGATTCAAAAGTTTACATAAGAGTCCAAAAACCCCTGAATAGCCAACACAATACTGAAAAAGAACACATTGGAGAATTAATGCAATCCAACTTTAAGACATTATACAGCGACAGTAATCAAGACTCTGTGGTACTTGCAAGAGAATAGACAGATCGATGGCATAAAATAAAGAACCCAGAAATAGACCTACATAAATACAGACAACTGATCTTTGACAAAGGAGCAAATGCAATACAATGGAGCAAAGAGAGTCTTTTCAACAAATGATGCTGGACCAACTAGACACCCACATGCAAAAAAATCTAAACGTAGTCCTTACACCCTTTATAAAAATTAACTCAAAATAGATCACAGACCTAAAAATAATACACAAAACTGTAAAACTTCTAGAAGATAACAGAAGAAGAGGAGATGACTTTGGTTTTGGTGATTACTTTTTTGATAAAACACCAAAAGCACAATCCATTAAAGAAATAATTAATAAACTGGACTTCATTAAACATTTCTGCTCTTTGAAAGGTACTGTTAAAAGAATTAAAAGACAAGACATTGACTGGGAGAACATATTTGAAAAATACACATATGATAAAGGACTGTTATCCAAAATACACAAAAAATTCTTAAAGCTCAACAGTAAGAAAACAAACCACTTGATTAAAAAATGAGTCAAAGACCTCAACAGACATCTCCCCCAAAGATGAAATAAATATGGCAAACAGGCATATGAAAAGACACTCCATATCATGACATATACCATACAATCCAGCAATCATGCTCTTTGGATTTACCCAGAGGAGATGAAACTGATGTCCACACAAAATTTTGCATGTTTAAATATGGATGTTTGCAGCAGCTTTTTTCATAACTGCCCAAACTTGAGAGTAACCAAAGTGCCATTCAGTAGGTAAATGGATAAATAAACTGCAGTTCATCTAGAAAGGTAAATACTTTCCAGCAATAATTAGAAATGAGCTATCAAGCCCTGAAAAGACATGGAGAAAACTTAAATGTATATGATTAAGTGAAAGAAGACAATCCGAGAAGGCTACATACTGTATGATTCCACCGGTATGACATTCTGGAAAGGCAAATATATGCAATAAGTGAAAAGCTGAGTGCCAGTGGTTAGGGAGGAGGGAGGTGATGACAAATTGAAATTATATTGAAGCAATCATAGTTCAGGCATACAAAAATGCAGTTGGATGGCCATTTAGGATCTGGTCTCAGATTTGTCTCTGCACCACTGAAAACTTGAAACTTCTTTGAACTGGACCAGACCCAAGGACACCACCAGCCCTATTCAGAACAACACCTGCCAGCTCCAACATTACGGTTACAAGGCCTACCCCTGTAACTGTGTAAGCATTTCAGATTCCAGTCAATCCTTACTTAACAAACACCCTTGCTTCTTGCATGTTCCAGTTATAATTCTTGATAAACAACTTATGTAACTAAGAGTAACCTTTCGGTTTTTGCCTTTACAAGCCTCCCTCATTTTGTAGTTCAGCAGAACACAATTCAAGTGCTTCTTGAATCTGGTTCTCCCAGGCTGCAGTCCTAACAAACTCCAAATAAACATCTTTTTATTTCAATCAGATCTCCATTTCTGAAATTTTGGTTAACAGAGGTATGAAGATAAGTAGAACACTGGGGATTTTTTAGGACAGTGAAACTACTCTATATGATGCTATAATTGTGAATACATGCCATTATACATTTCTTCAAACCCACAAATTTACAACACCAAGAGGGAACCCTAATGTATATTACGATCATGATTTGTCAGTGTAGGTTCATCAATTGTAATAATTATACCACTCTGGAGGAAGATGTTGATAATGGGGAGGCTGTGCATGTGTAGAGGTAGAGGGTATATGAGAAATCTCTATAACTTCCTCTCAATTTTGCTGTGTACCAAAAACTATTCTAAAACATAAAGTCTATTAAAATATATACATATGTAAGTATATATGCGTATATGTATATATGTGAATGAAAATTAACTACTTTTACAGGCATCAATATGGATGAATCACAAACACAATACTTAGTGAAAAAAGCCATATACATTTCAAAATAACCAAACTAATCAAATGATGATAAATATCATAATATGATAAGCTTCAGGGGAGATTCCCATATTCTAGTAACACAAAGGACTGTGTATTCTGGGGACTGTCAGTGCTCTATTTCTTTACCTGAGTGATGCCTTAATGGCTGAATTCACTTTGTGAATATTTGCCAATATATACACTTACAAATTATGTACTTTTATAGGCATATTATAATCTGGTTAACATGATAAATATTTTGTATTTTTATCTTTATATTTCATTACACTTATATGAAATTTTTAAATGATTTAATTTCAAAAAGAGTTGTATTTCTCTTTCTCCTTTCAGTAGAACTCCATCACTACCTTTCTTGATTGTTTTTACTTTTAAATTTTGTGGAGGACTACCTATATTGTCTTTCTTTTCATAATTCCACTGCACCAAAATGGCAACGGAACCCTTAGAGCTATATTGGTAAAGAGTAGTTGAGGGTTACTTTCCATGCTTGGATCTTGACATTATTGAAAAGTATTTATAGAATGTAAGGTAAAGAAAAGATAAATAAGAATTTTTCTTCCTCAATTTTCTCATTTTATCCTGGGGTATATTTTAGACAATGCAACAGTCTCACACTAAAGTAGTCAATATAATTTGCATTCATAAGTTTTAATAATAGCAAAATTGATCAAGAAAAGAAAGAATGTGATTAGCTAATGTTACAAATGAGGCTTGCAAATTTTTGGAGGATGCTAAATTCAAACAGAAAATAATTAACTAATAAGAATTAATGGAAAATATAATCTGAATTAAAATAAGTGGAATCATTTAGATACCTGGTTTTAGGGTATAGATAGTTCACAGTGATTACAAGTAAACTTGGAAATGCTGGAGTAAATATCACAATCTAGTAGGTAAAAAAGGGAGCAGGCTAAGAAACTGATACAGAAATAAATGGAAAAGAAAAAGTAAAAAATCATATACTGTGATCCTTTGGTCTCACCTATATTGAAATAAAGGACCAAAATATTAATACTAGAATAATATGCAGAAGAAAATAAATTTCCAAGTAAAGATATAACCAAGTTTTCTCAGTTTAAAGAAGTAGTCTTGTGTTCTCAGGAAAGAATATGAGTTAAATTTACTGTTACAAAAAAATTTTAAAAGATAGGAAAATTCATGATGACATTATTTACAACCTTCATATATGTGTGTATATATATGTGTGTGTGTGTGTGTGTATATATATATATATATATATATATATATATACATGTACATAAACTTTGTAAAAGGGTTTGATAATATCGATTCCCCAGTGGGCTAAACAATTTAAGCCAAATCGTCAAGGCTTGCAATCAGTCCTCTGGGGAGAAACAATCAATAGCCCAGCTTCTACCTGCCAAACTGTAACTTCTGTTAACATGATGTGGTTCACAGAAAGGAGTAGAGTGGATAAGAGCAAAAACACTTCATTCAACAGTGTAGGTTTTGTTTACATTAAGCTGCCAGCAAGTGTGTAACTAAAATAATATTTTAAATTCCTTTTTAATTTCCATCACTGATGTGCAATTCCCTAGGTTCTTCTCCCCTCTAGAAAAGAATAAATTGACTAGTGAGAGATTATCTTTTTTCCTAACAATCCATATTTTGGGCTCCTGTTCGCTAAATAAGATATGTACTATGAAGAATTCTTATCAACATGTAAAGAGACTTTGAGAGGTATCAAATATTATATTTCAGGTACACTTCCATTTTTCCAAAGCAAAAAATTAATGTTAGAAATGATGTTTCTTAGAAAATCTCAACAAATGTCTCTTTTATATTTTATATGAGCCAAAATTTGGATACATAGGGACATTTAGCACGTAGACATCCATGTGTTATATTCAATGTACTTGAAATTAATTACTAGAGTTTAAACAAATATATAAATATATTTATTTACATTCTGCCTTAAAAATCTTGATATGTGATTTTTACTGACATATTCTTGGAAACTATTCTTTTGTTTGTTTCAGTCTTACAGAAAGATTTCCTGAAGTCCTTAAGTATTCTTGTATGTGTCTGATATGAGTTTTAAGAAACTAGTATTAATATTTTTATCTCTGCCACATGTAAATTCTTACTAACTTCAAAGGAAGCCATTTTACATATGGAAGAGATAAGTAACTATATAGAGGGAGTAGAAATCAGCCCCCCAGAACTCAGATAAATGTTAACTTTCAAAGTTAATTCTGAACCACAAAAGCTAGTTCAGCCAGTCATGGTATATCAAATATAGAGAAGAAAAAAATCTGCATTACATATATATTTTTTCTTCCTAGCTACAAGTGCTACATCTGCTAGACATTGCCATTATAGCACCATATATAGGATTTATTCAACAATAGTACTAACCTCCATGGAATTTCAATAACAAGAGTCCATTTTATCTCTCTTGTCAGGTAGCCTTCTTATTCAGCTTCTAGGTCCTTTCAAACTGACCCTTTTTAGCTCATTCTTATTTACTAAAAAAATAGCTATTGAGTACCTACTCAGTAGTAGAGCAGTGCGTAGCACCTAAAGGGTCCTGAAGCAACATTAGTTGAACAGTGAATGAATAAACAAATGAATGAACAAAGAGAAAGCTTTTTATTTTGGGAGTGCTATTGGCAAGACAAAGATCAATTAGCTGGAAATCTAACCTGCAAGAGTTTACAGTCTGGCAGATTGGATGTGATAAAAATGGATTTGCTTTAGATAGAAACCTCAGGAAGTTCACAGAAGAGAGAGCTCACTTCTAGCTCTGGGGTTCAAAGAAGACTTCATGGAAGGTACGGAATTTAAGATTAGCTTTGCTGTTGACAAGATTCAGCCTGCGTGGAGAGAGAATAAATAGAATCTTGTGCAATGAGAAGACCACAAGCAAAACCAGGGAAGTCAGGAAGAATGGGAAAGAAACTCCAAATAAATGATTGTTTGGCCAGAACACAGGTTGGCCATGAGAATCAAGAGTAATAAAATAAAGGTTAATATTTCTCTACAGATAAATAAGATTATGTCTTACACATTAAACTGAAGGGGTAGAATTTTATTGTGTAATCAACAGAGAACCACCAAAATTTGGGGGGTGGGGGACAGATGGAGAATGACAGAATAAGCTTCTACTGCTACGAGGTTTATATTTTAAGTAAATTGTGAAATATGAAAATTATTTCTTTTAAGGCAACTCTCAGTTTGCTTCCATTTCCCATCGAGAGGCAAGATGAAAGAATAAAAGAAAAAAAAAAAACCTTAAAGTCAAGTGAGCAGGCCTCTGATTTAATCTCAGTTCTGGGACATTGAATAAAATCACTCTGGACCCCAATATAAACCTTTATAAATTAGGGGGTTAAGCACATGATCACCTAGATTCTTTCAATACTAATATATTCAATTTTCAAAATCCTATCATTATTCTTAACCTGTTGTCTGAAAACACCTTCTTGCTTTGACTCTGACATTTGTCAAAAGTGACTGTAGAAATTCTGAGACAAATTCTGAAATATGCCAAGGTTAACTGGGAAAATTTAGGCTCCTTATTTTTGCATTTTATTCAGTTCATATTGATGGAGGGTTTTTTTTTTTTTTTCGGTATGCGGGCCTCTCACTGTTGTGGCCTCTCCCATTGCAGAGCACAGGCTCTGGACGTGCAGGCTCAGTGGCCACGGCTCACGGGCCCAGCCGCTCCACGGCATGTGGGATCCTCCTGGACCGGGGCATGAACCCGTGTCCCCTGCATTGGCAGGCAGACTTTCAACCACTGCACCACCAGGGAAGCCCTAGGAGTTGTTTGTAATTGTCCTGAGTGTCTGGTTACTTTGTACCATTTGGTACTGAATTTCTCACGTCAAGTTACAGAATTCTTGGAAATTAGTATGTAGACAAAAGGGCCCTTAGGAAGATACTTAATTTCATGTATTTCAGCAAGCCCACACATCAGTTTGTAGAGCTGCTTCTTGACTTAGAAGAGTACTCATGACCTGAATCTTAAGGGCAATTCACCTAAAAATTGTCATTACTCTACAGTTCTCTTATATGCCTAACACCTACTTATAGGCATCTTTATTATTGAAGAGTTTTAGAGAATCAAGAAACCAGCGTCCTTTCCTTCGCTTACCCTCTTGATTGAGAAGTTATTGTCAGCGCTATTCAGATACTTAAATTTCATTAAGACACACCATATATTACATTTTTATCTTAATTTTCCCTTTCCTAACACAATGATTAAAATGTCTTCTGACTGCAGACCTCAATAAAAGATTCAGCAATTTTAGGTTTTTTCCTTCTAATTTCAACTCATGGACATATGTTGAACATATCCTTTCATCCCTCAGCTCCTCTGTTTTCTAAACTGTGAAATGGGCATAGGGAGCTTGACTTCCCTCCAAGGTACATCCTGTGGAACTCACTAATTCATTACAATACATTAAACCTCACCTCCAAAATATAACACAACATAAAAATGCAAAATATTACTATTAAATATTCAGAGTGAGTTTTTTCTCTGAATTTATTATCATGCTGCTCAAATGAATGCTAATAATGTAAACCCTGTGGGAAACAATTTCAATTATTCATGGGAATAACATCTATAATGTGTTGCTGGTGGATATGCTGGGCAACGTATTTTCACCTATTCTGTATGATGGCTTCTGACAAAACCTCCCTCTCCAGGTGATGGGAAATGAGATGCTTTAGGGAGCTATTTCTTTTAAAAACTCTTCATCTGATATACAATTGTATAGGAAACTTTCTGCAATCTGTGTCAAACTCCTTGTCTTCAAGGAGGCCAACTCACCTACATCAAACCTTCATGTCCTCAATGAATGGGAAAGGCTGGAAGGCCAGAGGGCAATGCAGAGAAGGAAAAAGAAAGTGACATAAATCAAGAGAGAGAAGTCAAACATATCCTAACAAGGGTGAACACGGAAACTTAAACAAAGGAAATGAAATATGCATCAAATTGGCAATTTATTACTTCAGGAAAGAACCTTCTGCATTCCAAATGAGTTCAAACTAGGAATAAAAAACTGGCATTAGGAAGATGTCATACATCTTACATAAAAGTGAAGATGTTACAATAATCAAAATGAAGCTGAAAAATAGAAAAATGATAAAAAATAAATGAGTAAATATGCCTATAAATACAAACTTCCTATACTGGGAAAATTATTTGTGAAATTCTTCATAATTTAGTGTTTCCTAGATAAGCATTGTTGATTATATGTGTAAAAACATTATACCAGAGGCACATTTTTGGCAAATATATTTCACTGGGCACAGAGATCCTTATTTGTAGAGTGATCCCAGGTTTCTATTGTGAAGTTCTTGGAAGGTCCTGAGTAAGACAATCCCGTACTTTGGTGACAGATCCAAGAAGTCAAAAATGTTGGCTGCTCAAAGTATTTCCTTAGGGCTCACCATTAGGAAGACACTTTTAACTGAACACCAATTTTAATACCATTCCTTTGAGTAAAGACAGAGGTATTACCTCCAAAACCCACTGTTCTTTCACATACTGCTATTAAGAGGCACCTAAAAAAGTGATTACCCAGACTGATCCAGTGATTTTACTTCTTAGAATTTTTGAAAAAAAAATTTATGCAACAAGCTGTTTATAGCAAGATTATTTATCATGGTAAATTCAGGAAATATTCTTAAGGGTTCAATAATAGCTAATGAGGATATTATGCAACTATAAATTCAACAACTATGAGACCATGAAGAACTATTGAAAGTAATAATTTAAAAAATTGGAAATAATAGGTAACTGTATACACATACTTTTAAAATCTATAATTATATACATTCAAACATAAAAAAAAACGAAAAAATAAAATTAGATTCTGTTTAGAAATGTGTAAAACTATGAATAAATTTCAGCTTCTGTGATGCTTTAGTTTTAATTCTTGCATTTCACAGGAAAGAAAATTAAGGCATTAAGGACCTATTTAACCCATTAGTACACTTGGGGTAAATAAATTTTTATTATTTAAGATAGATGTGTTTGACTGCAGAGTACAAAAAATAGAAAAGCTAATTATATATTGAGCACTTACTGTGTGCCAGACACAAAGGTGATTTAAACTTATACCTCATTTAACTTTCACAACAAGCTTAAAAGACAGTTGCTAGTCTTCTCCCTTATATATAAGAAAGTTAACAATAAAAGACCCAAAACAACTTGTTTAATGTCCCAGAAGTGGCAGAAAAGAGATTCAAATTAAAGCCTCTCTGACTCATGTATTTTCCACACCATCCACATTTTCTCCTTCCAGATATTTGGGAATGCCTGTGAAGTGTAATTTTAGTTGGAATCTGCAGAAGAATTCTGGCCAGATGACCCACTGAAGAGCAAGATGAGACATGGCACCACCATATCTTGGAAGGCGAAGAGATGGTGGAACTAGGTGATGCCGAAGGTACATTTTTACTAACTCAGAATCATATTTCTAACCAGTATTTCACATCTTTCATCTGTTGACACTTTGAGATAAAATACCCAATATTATACAAAATCAAAGTAGATATTTTAATTCACAAGTAGCTTGATTCATCTGGGACCACTCTTCTCTCCTGGGAAGAAAAGTGCATGAAGTTCAAATTAACTATACTAGCTGGTGCCCCAAAGAGTACCTTCTTGACCTAACACCTGCTGCTTTTTAGGACTGATTACTTGGCAATAAAAGAGAGTGTAGGAAATCAAAAAAGGGAAAAAATGAAGTTGTACGAGGCAGGAATATAGTCTTTAAAAGTGAGGGTTTGCAGATATTTAGGACTCCACATTATAAAATTATAAAACATTTCCAGAGAGTTAGAATAAACCCATTAAAAATTCTCCTCATTGAAAAATCTTAGGTATATTGGCACCATTAAATCCCCTTTCCTGAGCTCCCTGGAAATGGGAACCTTTACTTTTCCTGAGTATAAGAAAGAGAGAAGGAGAAAAATGGAAATAAGTGAAAAGGGTTGCAACACTGAGAGTCACTAATATGAGCCAAAAGGCTCCCTGATGAGAGAGGATAGGTAGTTGATGTGATGAGACATGTATGTGAGTCAGACCATCCAGGGGTCATCTGCCTACACTGGTCATGTCTGAGACATCTGTTCACCAGGCTGGTGCCATCCCCAGATCTAGCATTTTCTGGAGACATGGGAGTGAAGGGATCTTGGTACCTAGGGATAGATTTCTCTAGTTATAGTAAACAGGTATGGCTTTAATCTTGCCATCAATCAAGGCAAGACTTTAGAGCTCCATCAACCCCCTCAGAGGCTTTTGAGTGTTTCCTTATCTCACTGTTTCTGCACGGTGCCCTTCAAGCAGCACTATGGAGTAAGGTTGGATGAATGAAAATGTATCTAATTACATCATCAATAAAAGCAATAAAAGCAGCAGAGTTACATGGGTATACATACAGAGATAAACATGGTCTTAAAAAGATATAAATATAAATGAAGATATAAATATAAATGGAGAACATAGGCAGAACACTCTCTGACATAAATCACAGCAAGATCTTGTTTGATCCACATCCTAGAGTAATGAAAATAAAAACAAAAATAAACCAATGGGACCTAATTAACCTTAAAAAGCTTTTCCACAGCAAAGGAAACCATAAACAAAACAAAAAGACAACCCACAGAATGGGAGAAAATATTTGCAAACAAATCAACTGACAAGGGATTAATCTCCAAAATATACAAACAGCACACGCAGCTCAATATCAAAAAGAACAAATAACCCAATCAAAAAATGGGTGGAAGCTCTAAATAAACATTTCTCTGAAGAAGATATAGAGATGGCCAAGAGTCACATGAAAAGATGCTCAACATCACTATTAGAGAAATATAAATCAAAACTACAATGAGGTATCACCTCACACCAGTTAGAATAGCCCTCATCAAAAAATCTACAAACAATAAATGCTGGAGAGGCTGTGGAGAAAAGGAAGCCCACCTACACTGTTGGTGGGAATGTAAATTGGTACAACCATTAAGGAGAACCGTATGGAGGTTCCTTAAAAAACTAAAAGTAGAGCTAACATATGATCCAGCAATCCCACTCCTGGGCATATATCCAGAGAAAACCATAATTTGAAAAGACACATGCACCCCAATGTTCACTGCAGCACTATTTACAATAGCCAGGACATGGAAGCAACCTAAATGTTCAATGACAGAGGAATGGATAAAGAAGATGCGGTACATATATACAAAAGAATATTACTCCACCATAAAAAAGAATGAAATAATGCCATTTGCAGCAACATGGATGGACCTAGAGATTGTCATACTGAGGGAAGTAAGTCAGACAAAAAGACAAATATCATATGATATCACTTATATGTGGAATCTAAAAAATGGTACAAGTGAACTTATTTACAAAACAGAAATAGTGTCACAGATGTAGAAAACAAACTTATGGTTACCAGTGGGGAGAAGGGGGTGATAAATTGGGAAACTGGGATTTACATATACACACTACTATATATAAAATAGATAACTTATAAGGACCTACTGTATAGCATAGGGAACTGTACTCAATATTCTGTAATAACCTATATGGGAAAATAACCTGAAAAAGAATAGATATATATGTGTGTGTGTGTGTGTGTGTGTGTGTGTGTGTGTGTGTGTGTGTGTATATATATATTTGATTCATATATATATGTATATATATATATATATATATATATATACATATATATATGAATCAATTTGCTGTACACCTGAAACTAACACAATGTTGTAAATCAACTATACTGCAATAAAAATTTTTTTAAAAGATAAAAAATATATAAATGGAATTAGTGGCTAAAAGTAAAATAATGTTTTAATTCCACTAATCAAGTCCTTATTTACGTTTCTCCTTTGGAGGATACAGACATTTAAATCTTGCAAATACCCTATACCTTAATTTTAATTATTAGTATCTTCATATGTTGCTCAGTTTTGTATCAATAAGGCAAAATTTTAAAAAAGAACTTGTGAAATTCAGGTATTACATGAATGTCTCAGGGGTGATAATGAAATAGGACATCTTAATTAGCAAGTATTTTTAACTGGGACAAAAGGATAATTAATCATTAGTATTCATCTTCCCTTCTTGTACAACCTGGCTAAATTTTAGCCAAGATGCATATACATACAGGTAACATGGCTTTGAGCTATTGTTTAAAAAACGCTATATAACTGCAAACATTCTAGTTTAGCCTCTTAATAGATTGTTTTTAAACTTCGCCAACTTCCTTCACAGTCTAAACCTTGATCTGATTTCATGGACAATTGTATAGTTTCCTTCAGAGAAAGTGTGATTTGCGTATATCTACTTTGTTTTACTTTGTTGATTTAATTCAAATTTCTACTTTGCTTTTCTTTGTTGGTTTAATTCTGCTCATCAAATCCTAAGATTGAAATGACTTGATTTTTCATTGTGTAGAAAATACTAGTCACTCTTATTGAATGAGTTATTTAAAGCAAAAGATGAAGTTCAAAACTTCAGAAAGATGGCCCATTAAAAAGGAAAGGAGAAACTAGTTTGTGATGGGAAGATATGTGCTTGTTGCAATAAAATTTAATTGTTTGTGCAAAGGAGATATTAATGAAGTTGAATTAGTTCAAAATTCTTTTTTTTTTAAATGCTATATGTTTCAAATTATTGATAATGTGATAAGGATCATATCTACCTGAATTCATCATATTAAGTTAATTTATTTTATTAGAAATTTGAATTTCTGTGTTCAATATAGTTATTCTTGATCTTTAAAATGTAGGCTTGAGTTGAAATTTTCTATGAATGACTTCTTTCTTTGCCTGGGTGGGTTTTTGGCATATGGATAAAATATATCTACTGATTGACAAAAAAGAATTGCATCACTGGGGAGTTAGAAAATACTAGTAGCTCAGCATTATTTCTCAGAAAGAATATTAGAGGAGATGCAATTAGCTGAGTACAGAGTTTAGCCAACCATACATACGTCGTGTGTGTGTATGTGTATGTGTATGTGCATCTATCTATCTACCCATCAATCAATTGGCCAATCAATCGTTTATTAGGATATTAGCCTGCTTTTCCTGAGAGCCATCCCTATTTCTTCAGAGTGGATCATGACATGGTAGGGGACACTAAAGCAGTAATGGACTCAGTAAAGCTAACGTCTTTTTCATTACCTGTTTCTTTTAACAATTGGAGGTCTCAGTTCTTCTGTTCTTTCTCACTTATGCCTTTTTGTCCTCTGGGATATAGATGTGTTAAAACTAAGGAGATGATGTAATTTATCTTTCAACTTGGGACAAGGACACGTTTGAGAGTGAAAGGAGACACCTTTAATTACACAACTGGGCAAATGGCGTAAACCAGGAGAGTCCCAGGAAAATAGGGATCTATGGTCACCCTGTCAAAGACATTTAAAATCCAACTGCATCCAATTGTCAGTTTACTTTTATTCACGAATCTTATGACTTTTTTGTATGTTTATGGCAGTTTCCAATTTGAAAGATTAGCTGACTTTATGTTTACTTCAGGACAGCCAGCCAATATGGTCCCTAGATTTATAAGTGTTGGCTCTGAGCTCACAGATGTCTTGTTTGGTAACAATAAGAAATATTTATGACTTTTTCTGTCAAATGTGGCATGTTATTACCTGTAAATTGCCAGATGCATTGTTTAAAGTTTCCAGATGGATCGGTGTTCAGCTGCTGTTACTATAATTTCATGGTGTGTGCTCTGTCCTATCATTCTTGAGAAATATTATCTTCCAGGTGGCAATTTCTTTTCTCATTCCCAAATTACCATAACATTTTAAGCAAGCCAATGAATAGTTTATTATAAAAGTACCATTGTGATACTAAAAAACTAAGTGAAGGAAACGTCCCCCCATACATTTACCAATGGACCCGTTTCTACCCTAAGAACTAAATGAGCTGGCTCAAAAGTTGATGTTAAAAACATGTTTTGTCCTATTAATCCTTACCACTATAAGGCAACGCAAAAATTGGACACTGAAGTTGAATGCCATGACTTTTGGCTGGTTCCTTCTCAGTTTTCAGGTCTCCGCTCAAGTAGCATTCTCATCAGAGATACCTTCCTTAAGCAAACTCTCTGACGTGGTTTCTCCCATTTAATGTCAGAAAACTTACATCACTATTTAATTTTAAATATAAAATTCTTCGAGTTCCATTATCATTGATTTAGTTTAATTGTATATCATTTCCTAAAATAGTTTAAGACTCACTGAAGCCAGGGAATGGGGAGTAGAGGCTGGGGCCTTATTTGTTTAGTTCATGAAATTTAGTAGGAAATCAATATGTGTGAAATAAGCAACTAAGTGATTGGATGGCTAAATGAATGTGCTCCTTTCAGAAGTACAGGGACTTGCTTATTTGAAGAGATATTTCACTTTCCACTGTGATGGGAGTACCATAAGAACTTTATACAGGTATTATTCCCCTTTGATTCTGTCCTTCCCCTTTTAGTTCCATTAAATATATTATTCAGACAATAAAATTCTGAAAGATGGGGCTTTCAGAGATGTAATCAGGGCTACCTCTCAAATATTCAGTGACTGTAGAAGCCAGACATAAGAATGGCAGCCATTCCCATGATTCACTTGGAAGGGAATCTGCTGCTACTGTTGACCCAGGCTCCTGACCACAGTTGATTGGAGAAGAGTATCACACAGCTCAAAAAGAAATTCGCGTATAGGTTTGCCAGTGGCCTTCACTGTCATGTAATGGTGAAATACCAAATAGGGAAGGTGGATTAAACGGAAAACTCAGAAGAAATGGTTGACTTGGTTTAAATGGAGAGTAAACAGGACAAGCCAAGTGTTAATGATAGGAACATATGAAAAGCGATGAATTTCTGCTGCTGAGAAGTTAACAAAATAATCCCTTCAGCAAAACTTCCAAGGGTACTTGGAACCTATCTTGAAGCGTGGTTTTCCTGCAGCTCCTGCTCTTTCTCAGAGGCCCAGACATTAGACATTATGGGAAATAATGTTATGGGAAATCACAACATTCTAAATAAAGTTTTGATATATTATTATGAGAATGGCTGGAAAGGTACTACCCAATCCGGACTTCATTTGGGGGAAGCAGGAAGGTGAAATGTCACTTCCCATATTCAGCCAATGAACCAAAGACAGCAGTTTCCAATGTCCCTCTACTTCCTCTTCTGCTGTTTTCTTTATTCCTTTCCCCTCCTCTCCCTCTTCTTCCTATTCTTCTGATATTTGTTTTTTTTTTAATCTTCTTTTCTTCCCCCTTCTCCCCTTCTCTCTCTCTAGCTCTCCCTTTCTGATTCTACCTTATCAGAGTGCTGTTACTATTTTTCCAGTCAATAGTATAAGTGATCACTATTACTGTGTTTTGAATCTTTGGCTACTACTGCACCAATATTTAACCTAGAAAATGATGATGTAAACAAAAAGTTACATGCAAGATTTGTTGTAGGACATTTAATATTCAGAAAATTGACTTCATATAATGGATATGTGTGTGTTTCATGTATGTCCTTATACATACTGTCAATAACTAATTAGTGGGTGTTAATTATAAAGGTAATGAAATGAATAATTATTTTTTACAAGTGTACCTTTGGTCTTTGATGGTAGGTCTGAAACAGTTTAATGCAATAAACTTACTTGCAAAGGGAATTACCATGTATCTGATTTTTAGACATAAGAAGTTTGTAAAGAGAAATACGGCAAAGTCATAGATTACTACAGTATCTATGTATTTTGTCACCATTATATTATCATTACAGTGACAGGGCTGAACGTCACCACAAACAAGACTTGCAAGTATATATCTTAATGGTAAATAATGTTAATTAATTTTGAGGCACATTAGTATGTGACTCAAAACTCAATCTGGAATTTTATTTTTGTGTAATTAAAATGAATTAATTCATAAAGAATCATTTTAAATTTTTATAGAAAAATGAACCTCTTAAAGGTTTTATCTTTAGGTTAACTAAAAATGGTTTGTTCCATTTCTGGGTTAATTACTGAAACTTAGAGTCCATAAAGAGACATAATGGAAGAAATACATTTGTTGTCTATGAACTTCTAAATCCATGGTGAATTCATGAAATGTCTTGTCTGCACATAGGGGATGCACAATTCAAGTCATCACACGACGGGCTTTTTTATCCAGTTGAATGGAAAACAAAATGGCTCTCCTTAATTTATTTCTTTGGGGAAGAGATATTCACTGAATTTTATTGTTTGTACCACAAGCCATTATTTGTCAGAAACTTTCCAAGCTTCATTTTCTGCTAGCATTTTGCTGACTAAACCAATCATTTGCAATAGCAACCATCAATATAAAAGTTGAGGTTGGCTCCATTCCATTTAGGCATTTGATTTCAAAGGTTGGATTGGACTGTCCTATGCAGGAAACATTGTACCATTGGGTGTGTCATTCAGTTAAGCTAATAGAAACTTGTGATTCTATGTTCCTTCAATACCGAAGTTGTTAGTACCTTTTAAAGCCAAGTCTCTGTATCTTATTTTGGCCTCTACAAGCTCTGTCCATCTGCAAATCTGTGCTAGGATTGTGTGATAAGCAACCAGAGGTGTCTGTCTCTGGATTCTTCCAGCCTAGCTCACATTCATCTACCCTTTATTCCTCTGATCCCTCTCACCCACACATCTTTTAAAAAACACAAATCAGGTATCACTCATTGCTTTAAACCCTCCGAAGACTTCTCATTAAAATTAGAATAAGATTCTAAGTCTTTTTGTGCTGTACAAGACCCGACATGACCTACTCCTCCTTATTTCTTTGGCCTCGTCTCCTACCAATTTTCTCCGTATTCATGAAGCAAACCCCAGCCACAGTAACTGTCATTTGAATGTGCTGAGCATTTTACTGGATTAGAGTGTCTTGTATTTTTTGTTCCCTCTACTGATGGCTGACTCCAAAACTTTGCTGGCTCCTTATCATGCAGATCTTTGTTTAAATGTTGCTTTTTCAGAATCACCTTTTCTGAATTCCTTATTTAAACCCCAACTGTGTCACTCTATTTTATTAGTTCATTTAATTTTCTTGATTGCATATATTGCTAGCTCCAATTGTCTTATGCATTGTTTTGTTTACTTGTGTATTGATTTCTCCATTCCCTAAAAGAATATATGGCTCATAAGGTCAATAATTGGTTAGTGTTGAATAGATGAATGAATACAAAAATGAATTCTTTCTCTCATTCTAGGTTTTTAAAAAAATTTTCATTTTCTCTTGCATTTACTATTATCATCAGTTCTTCAGGTTCCTTTCTTGGCAACCTGATTTAGGATTGCAATCTGTGCATTTGACTTTGACACCTGTCTAGTCCATAACCTCAGCACAGTGTATCCCAGTTAAGGGTAAGCGAATCCTTGGGATATGCCTTAGTGCCCTGGCAACGTAAAGAGAAGTGTCCAATTCTTCCACAGTCTCCATACCACTGGAGAGGAAGAATTGATCTCTTTGTAATTATTTTTAATTAATCCAAAAGACTACACTGGGTTATATCAAGGTCAATTTTTTTCCCATGTGAGAAATATGCAGTTATAAAGCTTCTGCTGGAGCCAGCCTATAATGGCTTGCAAGAGCCAGTTGTTAAATATTCAGGAATTTTGAGAGCCATTTGTTAAACTCACATGGAAGAAGAATTTACACTACAAAAGTTGGCAACTTGGACATATTAGAGGCTTTTTCTCCTCAGAGATACAGTTTATCAGCCTATCACCAAATATATTATTGTTTCTGACTATCTTCAGGTGATTTTTGCACTGGTGTGAGGGCAAATCTACTCTTTTCCTTATGAAGTATGTAATGAGACTTCTGTTTGTTGAAGACATGTCTAAAGATCATCCTAAACTGTGATCTGTCGTCCATACAAAGTTCAGAATACCCACATGACTCACTCTTAAAAACACCTAAACATTCTCATACTGATGAGGTATAGGAGGATCTATAGTAAAGATTCACTTTTGTGTTAATCATACAGGACTGACATTGCTGCTCTGCATACACCTGTTCTGACATGAAAGATTGGAGCAGAGCAATAGTCATCTAAGGTCAGAAGGTACATGACTTTAGCCATCAAGTCTTAGAGCTCAAAGTAATAGGATGAACAATAATCTGTTAATCTTCCATGATAATCAGCCTCTTGGGATTTCAAAAATCTAAGCTTCTGTTTCACCCAGTTAGGAAATTTTCTTTGTTCTTTCAGTGTCAGTATGCACTGGCAATATTGGTGTTAGGGGATTGTCTGGTGCAGGACAGCAACAGGAAGAGCTGGAATTTCCTACCTCTTCCTGGGGAGACAGAGTTTCAGAAGAGTCAGCTCGGTATTGATAGACAGTATAAATAATCAGGCCAGCTGGCTTGCCTTTCCCACTTGCAAGTATTTCTCCTCTTCCTCAAACTGGAGCCTTATGAATCCCACTTGCAAGTAAAGACTGCTATAGTTTCTGAACGTTAATTCCTAACCTCCGGTGTAAGGGACCAAAATGTGCTATGTCATCCAGCACATGGCCTCCAGACTAGTCTCTTACCACAGTTGCAACTGTAACCCAGCATATCAGCCCAAATGATTAGGGAGCTAATCAGTGGGTCTCAGGACCTAACTGGAAAGGTGCCCAGCTCCACAGTAGCACAGAAGCTGGATCTTGCTTTTGCACTTCTCCTCTTTCCCAGTGATTCTTAAGCACTGTCTTTTTCCCTTCCATTTTCCTATAAGAGGATGCAACTTATTCCATCCAAGAAGATGGAACAGAAATCAAAGCCTAAGTCACTGTGATCTTGATAAAACTACAAGGCATGTACTATGATGCATGACTGGCTCTGAGAGCATCATCATTTCAAGCGTGCAAAGCTCTCCTGCCCATCCAAACACATAATCCATTTGTAGAGAATATGCAATGGTGTATCTGCTCAGCCTTATACACGTAGCACTTCACGTGTTCTTATCACACACTAGATGCTCAATAAACTTGGTTGAGTAAATAAACAAATGAATTTCTCAAAAAAGGAGGTGGAGACTCTCCATTTCTTTTTGAGTAGATTATTAGCATTGTCTCTGACATAAAAATGGAAGTTAATCTCATTAGTTAGAATGTGAAAATGTATCTGATCTTTCACCTTGAAGTCTCTTTCTTAAAATATGGGCAGATAAAGTGAATATGCTCACCACCTTGAACTTTGACCTGGGTAATTGTGGCCTTGTCTTCCGGCCCATAAGAATCTTTGGCTGACAAAGGTCAGATATTCCTAGAGGACTGGGTAAGCTTAAATAGGGAAGAAGGACAATCAGATAAAGGGTATAGGAAAAATGATGTAACATCCTCAGCCTAAATAAGGGTTATAGCCTTAATTCTACAGGGGGAAGACTTGATTTGTAATAACTGGCAACTGGAAATTAATTTTCCACACAGCATGGGCCAAAGAAATCAGTACAGGAGGAGGAATCAGAACTGATTTTGGTTCTTCCTCTATCATTTACTAAGCTATGTGGAATTAAGTCAATCATATAAGTTATGTGGATACCACTTGTCTCATCTGTAAAACAGGAATCTTAACATTTGTTAAAGGGATTCCAAAAAAATTCAAAAATCACTCAGTAATGTATTTTAAGATTTATTCATTTGTTCAGTAATTATTTACTGAGTGTAAATTTTTTTTTTTTTTTTTTTTTTTTGGTACGTGGGCCTCTCACTGTTGTGGCCTCTCCTGTTGTGGAGCGCAGGCTCAGCAGCCATGGCTCCCGGACCCAGCCGCTCTGCGGCATGTGGGATCTTCCCGGACCGGGGCACGAACCCATGTCCCCTGCATCGGCAGGAGGACTCTCAACCACTGCGCCACCAGGGAAGCCCTGAGTGTAAAATTTTATAACAAACTGGCAAATGCTATTGTCAGGTATAATTGTATGGTACTTACACATATTGTGTGATGTTGTACCTATGTTATTATTACTATTGTTACTAAGAATTAGAATGGAACAGTGTAATAGTCTCACCTCAAGGTACAGAGAGTTCTTTACACATCTGGAACCTCGAATGCCAGCAGCCAATAGTATCTACAACCTTCTCTTGACCCCGCCCAGATAGGAGTCAGGAGGAGCTGTATAAAACTAACTATAGGGGAAACAATATTTTACTTCTCTCTTCAAATTTATTGACCTTGTGAACCTCAGTGCTGTTGAAATTGTGAGGAATGACAAGGATGCCAAAACTGAAGAAGGCTTCAATTGCCTATCTTGTCAAATGAAGTCTATCTTGACAAATGAAGAATCGTCTATCAATGTAAATATGACTCAACAATTCAGATCTTCTATTTTGAATCAAAATGGCAGGGAAATTTGTTCAGACACTGAAGAGATAAGAGAATCACTGTTAACAATTTCTCTAAGGGTTCTAATAGAAAGTTAAGTTGAAAGTGGTCACCAGAGCATATAAAATTCCACACCAAACTGCCCACAAACCACCTCAGCTTTTCTCTAACTTGAAGAAATCACTTCCTGCTCTACATTTGCTTGATCACCCACCTACAAGGTTTGAATGCAAAAATTGTATTGTTTGGTAATGCAAAGAACACAAAGGAATTTTTACAAGGCCTTAATTTTTTTTTCCACTGCCTTCTTATCTGAAAACTGAGCTGTACCTTTTTTTGAATGTGAATTGTGGTTCTAAGAGGTTTTCAGCTTAAATATATATATATATAATTTAAAAACCTATTTAGATGATTTGCTTCTATGGACTGGGATGTCTGCCTTTCAGCCAGGCCTGCATACCTTTTGAGCAAAGTCAGAGACAAACAACTCCAAAACAGTTCTGCCATCATTTCACACCAGTTTTCAATGGGTTGCCCAAGAAAATAAAATATATACCTCGATTATCAATCATTAGCCTATCTTGGTAAAGGTGAACTGAGCGATCTCTGTATTTCAAGAGCCAATGTAGATGAAGGCACACCTAAATTTTTCAGCAATATCTTATACACTTGGAAAGACACAGACATATTTACCTCAGGACTGCATTTATTTATTGTGCCAGTAACCAGCTTATTAGAAAGCTCTAACCTCTTGACTGTTGTCCTGAGGACCAGAAATAGTTCTACCTAGGTCAGAAGTTAATATCAAAAAAATGCATCACACCCTATTTTTGAAAACTGCTACACGACCTCAAAGATGTTTGAAGCCTAGAGTGTGCCTCAAAATGGGCTTAACGTACACAAGTCAGTACATGACAGGGATGAACTTACAATAACAATCTTCCTTCCTGTGGGGGTCATAGCTCGCTATTTCAAAGAAACTTCATCAAGAAGATATGAACTCAGGTTGAAGGGCAAGGACTTTTAAAAGAATAAGAAATCTGTATGAAATAGTCTGTAGTTAACATAATATTTCCTCTTCTCTATTCTCTACCTCATTCCTTCTTCTGACCTCACCATTGATTTATTTTAGTTCTTGTGAAAAGTAAACAAAAAATATAAAGAATGATGGGAATTCAATCCAAAATTGAAGCTTGGGATTTAGTAGAGGGTGGAGTTCAGCCACATGTCACATCCTGGTTTCAGAACAGAACAAAAATTGATTTCTCTGTATTATGTTATGGAGACACAATACTCCGAGCCAAAGGTTAATTTAAAATTCCTTACTTTGCATTTCTTGCTTGTTTTCTGGTTTATTTTTTACTCCTAACTATGTACACCTCTGCCTCCTTTCTTCCTCTGCTCTCCTCTCTCTCAACCCTTATTTCTCTTCATCCCCTACTCCCACTTTTTATATAGAGTGACCTTGTTTAATTATTAACATAACCGACAAGTTAAAAAACAGAAGGAACAGTGATCAAAATTCAGCCAATCCATATATCACACATCTCCTAACACTGAATACATAAAAAAAAAATCTATCTTTAAAAGTGAGGATTTTAATAAGTTTACTTGAAGATCTAAAGAATTTATGAACACCATATATGTGTTCTATATGCTCATTTTATCAACTTCTAAAATACTGTATATATGTGTGTATCGATATACACATATATATATATTTACCTGCTTTGAATAATTACAAAACTCTAATTACATAATTTTTAGAATTATGGTGGTCATATAAACTTCAGATCCTAATGTTCTACAACAGAATGGAGAATATAAGTTATACAACTGGGAATAGTGCAGCCAGATACTCTGCTCAAGACTCAGAGCATTTTTGGCAATTTCATTAGCCAAAATCTGAGTACTTAGACATCCTAATCCATAGTTTGAACACAGTCATTTTAAATCTATTTTATTGAAGAAAGGGCATTATTTAAAAATGTTTATTTACAAAATTTAAATAATAGGAATAATTTATCACCCTGGAATTTTGGTGTTTCCCTCCTCACTTTTTTGTCAGCTGGAATAGAGGGGTGATCTTGTTTCCTTCTATTACATTTTAATTCATACCTCTTTTCCTCAAGATCCTTGGTGTGGCCAATCTCTGACCCTGGGAAATATACATACCCAGTGATGTGATTTCACTTTTTTGTTTCTGATTCTAGAAATTTGTAAAGAATAAATGGAAATGTGTTGTTTTTCAACAATGAGAAAATAAATATGGGATGGAGTGTTATGTTATAATGTTAGTTTAAAATAGAATATTTGGTAGCCTCCCAATATATTGCTGCTCAGATTAACAAAGCAAGATTGAGTCATAAACTTTTGTTAAAAGATCATATGTGCATAAATAAAGCCCTAACGGAAGCTTCGACAGTTGAATGATCTTCTTCTTGTCTGCTCATGATGGCAGTTTTCAAAAAAAAAAAAGTTATCACAATCATCAAAAACTATGTACAATAAGAGGATGAGACTCAGATGTTCCCTCTTTTTCCATAAGGGACTATTTCAATGCGCATGGGCTTCACTGGATGACCATCTTCAGTATTAGATGCTGGGGTTTTCTTCCCTTCCTCTTTATCTGAAAATGGGGCCACCACTATTTTCAACTCCCAGCCACACCAGTAGTTTCCTTTCCCCTATAGTGACTAGTAACTCTCAGCAAAGCAGATACTCTTGGAAAAGTGTTGTTAATGCAAAGGAAGTGAACAGTTCAGAATAGATATTTTTACTAGATCATACACAGGTCACAAAAGTCACTAAAAGTGGGGTGTATACTGATTGAATCTAAAATGATTATCTCATTCTTTGCAGCAGTCCAATGCCCATTCATTTATATCAGTAACTGCCTCCTGCCCTCCCTGACTGAACTGGCAGGTCCTGCTTTAACCGACTTCCTCTCTCTGAAGGCTTTGAGAATAATATTTTCCTTCCTTGTTTAAAAAAGAAAACAACAACAACAAACCCTCTTTATTGTATGTCTCTGAAATATCAGTCATCTCATCTCATCTCATCATCTCATCTCAGATTCTACTGTATTTCTAGATACTATGTCTGCTTCTCTTTTGCTGACCTTGACTAGAACTCTATCACCAAGGCTGTGGTTTTCTATGAATGATAGTTTTGGAAAATTGCTAGAATTGACTCTCATGCTGAACCTTAGACTAGTGAAGCCTAATTTTTACGCCTAACTATTACAGCTCCCTCGGTATAATTTTGCTCTCAGGATTCTCCAAGCTTTGGAAGGTCATCCTAAGGCCAGACTATTACATGATTACACAGAGTGGACCAATAATCAACTATGTCCTCTAACGCTTTCACTGATGTTCTCGTCTTCAAATCCCATCAGAATGATAACTTATGTTCTGTAGACTCATCCACTAAACTTTCTCAATCAGTCTCCTATTTTCCCTAGATATTTTTCATTTCCTTCTCTGAGGGGACACTTGGTTTGATTAAACTTCCCACTTATTTGAACTACCTCCTTTTTTTAAACAGAAGCAAATATTAGAACATACTTTCTCAAATCTCCCATTACTTTATAAGGATCCTATTTCTACATTCACCTATCTTTCTTCATCCTTTAGCAACTGCTATCATCATATTATTCTCACCTCTACTACAAAGCTATAGGGAGAATTGGCTATGTTTATTTCAGTATATTTTCTTAGAGTCTCTTTTCTACATGTGTTGCATAAGTGTTATTTTTCCTCTAAAGTATAATCCAATATCTCCAAGTATTATTTTAATATGAATATTCACCCAAAATCTCCATGAAGAAGTGGAAACATTAAGTTTTTTCTCTTATGATTCTTTGTTCTTTTTCTTGTTTCATTGTCAATAACTACGCTATCTCTCCAAGTAAAAATTTTCAGAGACTTCATGACATTGTGTTTTTTAACCTCATCCTTTCTTGATACCCTCTCCCATGTTTCCTCCACAAACAAATACACTCAGACCCAAGCACATACATGTGCAAGTCAGTAGACAAGAAGTGATATGTATTGTTTGTTTTCTGTTTTAGTGCCAGTCCATAATAATGAGAAAGAGTGATGGAAGGGGCAAAAGTGGACAAGGAAAATGACAGAAACACAACATTCTAGAACTGGGAATGACTTCAAGAGAAATAAAATAAAGAGAAATTTGACAAAGACCCAACAGAGAAAAATTGGCTGCTCCTCTTATAACAATTCAAATAATAAAAACTAAAGTTACATACGAACCACACTGCTTGGTTCTGCTCTGTGAGCCAGCTGACCTGACACAGAGGTTACCTACACTTATACCTAGATTGTTTTCAAAGACTGACCATGTATCTGCCTTAAAATTTTTTTAAAGGTAGTAACCTAGAAAAAAGAACTAGAAAATACATTTCCCCCTCACATTTTTATGTATTTTAATAGCTCAAGCCATTTTTCATTATATTACCTCTTACCTACCATAAATATTTAGTAGAATAACTCTTTCTTTTTTCCAATATAGGAATCTATTACCTTTGAAGCTGAATCAATATTTTGAGCCTGCTTGAATACCATGAAATTGGCATCTCCCAAATATTGGACCTAAGAAAAGGTTAATAAAATAGCCTAATTGCTATTTTCTGTATTACCACAATTGTGACTGTCACCCAAATCATATAAAATTCAACTTTCAAAGAAATTTGTCCCTGCACTTTATCTTGTCTCAGTATTTTCTTCATTTTTAAGGCTTCCCATCACCCCACATCTGCATATATATTGTTTCTTTCCACCCTGTGATTCTTCTTTTCCCTCTGACCAGTTTATCCTCCTTTTTTCAATCTTGTCATTCTGGATTTTTTATCTTTTCACAAGTCCCAGGGCCTGACAGAGAATCTGTTATGCTGTTAAAGTGAAAAGGATCAATATCATTGTTGAAGAAAATCCTAGTAATGCAGTATTATTGGTTTGAACTTTTTAGTATGTTAGATGCTCCCTGAAACTAGGATTTTAGAATTAGGAGTGCTATATGATTTAGAAATTTACTTCTCCTTCCCTTTCCTTCCCTTTCCTTCCCTTCCCTCCTTCCTTCTCTCCCTCTTCCTCCCTCCTTCCCTCCCTTTCTCTCTCTTTCTGAAGGTCATCATAGTTGAGGATACAAACGTGTGGCTCTAAAAGACCTGATAAATGCAAATGTTGTTGGGTCAGACAAAGATGTATGCTATTTATGGTGGAAATATGAAATTTACCAAAGAATTCAATAGCAAGCAATCAGTTTCAAAGTTAAGGCAATACAGATTTAAGGAAGGACTTTTTGGCATAGGGTAATGAATTCTTATGTGATAAATTGTCCTGTTTATTCTAATTGGTTTCCATTTTGTCTCTGGATTGATTTTGCATCAAAGAAATTTTAGCACCTCCAGCTCCAGGCCTTAATTTTCTGGAAGAACATCTGCCACACATGGGCAGCTGTGTGTTGTAAATGACATGAAGAGATAAAGAAAAGGCATATTCTCCAGTCAAACTGCATTGTACTACTGAAGACATTTTGACTACTCTTAGATAAATCAGGAGTAGCAGATTTAAACTCTAAGATGCTATCTCGTTATTAATATTGGCTATCTGCTGGAACATGAGAACTTCAAAGATAATGTTTCCTAGATACTCAAACATTTTCCTAAAATCTGCTAGTTACTTAATATGAAAGCAAATTATATCTACCTATTTACTTACCTACCTATTTATCTATTAATCATCTATTTCCTAACCTCTCCTCCTCATCAAACCCCAAAATATACTATATTAGACTATACTATGACAATAAATACTTTCAGGAAAAGTGTTTTTTTGTCTTCCCTTATGCACGTTCATTTTGAATCAGTGACAGCTCTGCCCCACATCATTTTCACACGAGTACCAGACTCAAAGAGAAGAGTCTATCTGAAGGATCCCCAGGTTTATAGCAGAGGGAGAACAACAACAAAAAAGGCAAATCATGCTCTGGTTTTCAACGTATCAGTTTAGAAATGACACTCACATTTCTGAGTCAAAGAGCCACACGTGAATATAACAGGTCAGGAATGTATCCTCTTTTCTCAGAGAAGGTCACTGTAAGGAATGGCAACAGAATATTTGGTAAAAAGTAATGCATTTAACCACACATATAATATTTTGATGTGTTAGTAATGTGCATTTATAACATCCTTTGTATATTTTTTGTCTAATTTTATTGTGAAAAATTTCAAATATACACCCATGTTGAAAGAACTGGGCAGTGAATTCTCATATACACACCACCTACATTCTACTACAAACGTTTTACTATATACTCATTTTGTTACATATTTATTCATGTATCATCCATTTTTTCCAACCAAAGTAAATTGCAGACATCAAAATATATTGCAGACATCAGTTCACTTTTCCCTAATTATTTCAGCATGCACATCATTAATGAGAGTTTAGTATTCATACATAGTTTTTCAAATAAAATTTATATACAATGAGGTATTCAAAGATAAATATTCATTTGCTGAATTCTGATAGATGCATAAATCTGTGCAACCCGAACCCTTTCACATTGTAGAACATTTCTATAGCCCCAGGAATTTCCCTCAAGCCCTATCACAGTCATTTTCTGCCTCCACTCATTTCCAGAAACAAACACTAATCTAATTTATTTTACCTATTCTAGCACTTTGCATAAATGAAGTAATAGAATGAGTATCTTTTGTGTAAGGCATTTTTTTCATTCAGCATTTTTTTTGAGATTCATCCATATTGTATCTATAGGCTAACTGTATGAATATTTCACAATTTGTTTATTCATTCTCAAGTTGATGGACATCTCATCTATTTCTACTATTTGTAATTATTAATGAAGCTGTTATGAACATTTATATACAAGTCTTTTGGTGGCTATAAGTTGATATTTTGGGGGGGTAAATTCCAATGAAGGGAATTATTGGGTCAAATGGTAACTATATGTTTATAAGAAACAACCAAAATGTTTCCCAAAGTGTTTACATTTTATATCTCTTCTAGCAATGTCAGAAATTTGCAGTTACTCATCAACAGCTTCATTGAAACTTTAAAATTTTTACTATTTTAATGCCTGTGAAGTAGGTTCTCATTGTAGTTTTTTGTTTTTGTTTTGTTTTTTTGTGGAACGCGGGCCTCTCACTGTTGGGGCCTCTCCTGTTGCAGAGCACAGGCTCTGGACGCGCAGGCTCAGCGGCCATGGCTCACGGGCCCAGCCGCTCTGCGTCATGTGGGGATCTTCCTGGACCGGGACACGAACCTGTGTTCCCTGCATTGGCAGGCGGACTCTCAACCACTGCGCCACCAGGGAAGCCCTCTCACTGTAGTTTTAATTTGCATATCCCAATTGAACATTGTGCTGAGAATAACTTCATGTACTTATTGGCCATTCATAAGTCATTTATTATGAAATGTCAAATGAAATATTTTACCAGTTAATTTTGATTGTGTCCTTTTTCTTATTATTATTGAGTTGTACTCTAGAAATAGATAATTTGTCAAAAACATGCCTTACAAATATCGTCTCCTTGTATGTGGCTTACATTTCATTTTCTCAAGAAGGTCTTTTAAGAGTAGAAATTTTAAGTTTTGATGAGTCACACCTAACACTTTTTCTTTTATGTTTAATGCTTTCTGTGTCCTATCAATAATCTCTGTCCGTCTCAAGGTCACAAAGATATCTTCTACATTTCCTTCTAGAAGTTTAATACTTGGTGAATTTACATTTAGCTTCATGATAAATTTTGATATGCTTTGTGTTTGGTTTCAAGTGAGTTCATGGTTCAAATTTTTTCATACAAATATCTAGTTTCACAAATGAATATAATTACAAAATAGAAACAGAGTCACAGATGTAGATAACAAACTTATGATTACCAAGGGGGAAGGGAGGGAGGGATACGTTGGGAGATTGGTATTGACATATACACACTACTATATACAGACTAGATAACTAGTAATAACCTACTGTATAGCACAGGAAACTCTACTCAACACTCTGTAATGACCTATATGGGAAAAGAATCTAAAAAAGAGTGGATATATGTATATGTATAACAGATTCACTTTGCTCTACAGCAGAAATTAACACAACATTGTAAATCGACTCTACTCCAATAAAAATTAGTTTAAAAAAACCTCCTGAAATCAACTCTGCTAAGTAAATTGTCAAAAACTCAAAAAACAAAAAAAAAATGTAGTTGTTAGCAGTATTTGTTAGTAACACCATTTTCCTCCATGATGGTAGTATCCTTTTTGAAAATCAATTGGCCATATATATGTGAGCTTATATTTTGGTTCTCTGTCTTTATGCCAATATCATATTGCCTTGAACTGTAGTTTTCATTTAAGTATTGAAATAAGTTACTGCATGGCCTCCAAATGTGTTTTCATTTTTCAAAATTATCTGGGCTATTCCAAGTTTTTGCACTTCTAACTTAAGTTTTAGAGTCAGTCTTCTGATATCTACAGAAAGAAAAGAAAGCTTTCTGTGATTTTGGTTGAAACTATGGTAACACTATCAATTTGAGGAGAAAGAACAGTGTGATAGATTCAAGACAGCCACAAAAATTTTTACTACCCCTCCTGCTGAGAGAGAGATTCTCCCCTTTAATCTAGGCTGACATAACCAACAGAATGTGGAAAAAGTGACACTGTGTGACTTCTGTAGTTGGGTCACAGAAGCCTCGTGAATTCTATCTGAAGCCTGAGTTTCCACCTTAGGTGTCTGACTACTTTGGGACAGCCAGACGGACATACTTATCTTATTCCTAACCTTAGGGAGAAAATATTTCACCCTAATATTGAAATATTCAGTATTTCACCATAGTATAATACTAGATATAGGTTTGTCATATATGTGGTTTATCGTGCTTGAATGGATAATAGTTGCTCCCGCAAGATGTCCAAATCCTAATTCCTGTGACCTGTAAATACATTACCTATATGGTAAATAAGACTGCAAATGTGATTAAAGATTTTGAGATGTGTAGATCATCCTGGATTATCCAGATGCCCAATGTAATAAACAAGGGTCTTCATAAGAGGGAAGCAGAAGGAGCATAGTCAGAAAATGAATATATGGGGACAGAAGCAGAGGTTGAAGTGATTATGCATGCACTTTTAAAATGGAGGAAAGAACCATAAGCCAAGGAACGCAGGCAGCAGTTAGAAGCTGGAAAAGACAAAACACCCTCTGAAGCGTTCAGAAAAACTGCAGCCCCACTGACACCTTGATTTTAGGCTTTCAAAACTGTAAAAGAATAAATTTTTACTGTTTTAAACCAATAAATTTGTGGTAATTTGTTTCAGGTGCAATAAGGAACTAATGCAGATTTAAAAATAGAAATGTTCTTGCAAGAATAATATTAAACCCAAATGGTAAAAGTGAGTATTATCTTATTCCCAGTTTTAAGGAGAAAGTTCTTGATATTTCACCATTAAGGATGATGCTAGATATAGGTTTTTCATATATATCTTTTATCAACTTTAGGAAGTTCTCTCCTAACACTGAGTCTTTTCATCAAGATTGGATATGAATTTTCTCAAACTGTTTTTTTCTGCATCTATTGAGATAACATGATTTGTATCTTTTCTTTTTTTAATGTAAATTTCATTGATTGATTTTAGAATTGTGTTTGGGATAAATGCTCATTTATATTGTAATAGTTTTTGCTTTTGTTTTTGTTTTTTACGGTGCTGGTTTAAATTTGCTGATATTTTCAGAAAGATTTTTACATCTATATTCATAAAAGATATTGACCTACAATTTTTTGTTTTTATCACGTCTTTATCTGGTTTGGGTATTAGGCTATGCCAGTCTCAGTAAATAAGTCAGAAAATGTTTCTTCTCCTTTATGTAAGTTGGCCATAATATTTTTTTAAATGTTTGTAGAATACACCACTTAAACCACTTATTTGTAGAAATGATTATGACTCTAAACTTAATTTTAAGTATAGGCCTATGCAAATTTTTATTTGTGTACGTGTAAATTTTAAATTTGCCAATTTCACTTAAATTATTAAATGTATTGGCATAAAGTTGTTGGGAAACAAATAATCTTTTTATGTTTTGGCATGATCAGGGTTTTCTGAGCAAAACCTACTGGCAACCCGGGTTAAAGGATGCATGAAAGGCAAACAATCCTTGGTAGCTATTTACAAATGATAGAGACCTCCAGAAACATTCACAGGTTTATCTCCACTTGAGCTATTTGTTTGCATTCCAAAGTGTACTGAACCTAGGGACTTTCCCCACCTCTCCGCTAACAGGATTCCTTTAACACTTAGAACAAAGTCATTCTGCCTTTCCAGAAGGAGAGTTAGCTGTGGCACCAATCATAAAAGCTCTAAATTCGTATTTTTTAAGCTCTTATCTTGTGTTACAGACACCTCCATATATACAGGTGATATCTGCCCTCACCTCACCACTTCATGTGGGGTTGGGGTGTGGGGAACCTGTATTAAGACGCTTTCACAGTAAATAATAGGTGTTTTCTCTGATTCAGAATCCCTATGTTCTGTCAGGATAAAATTAATAAATACAGATACGAAAACCTTAACAATATTTCTTCAAAATATTTTGAGTTGTATCTAGATGTGTTTTTCTTTCTGTTCACCTTGCTTACTGTTCACTGACCTTCTTGGATATCAAAATTAATGCATTTTATTAAACTGGGAAATTGAAATATTTTTTCAACGTTTGCCCAATGCCCCCAAACCACTGCCTTCTTTACTCGTCATGTTCATGTTTTATAGCTCTTTACAGGAGGAGAGGTGATTCAGAATCAGTTACTCCTTAATGGCCTGAAGTACTATTCAGACCATGCATTTAAATGTTAATGGCTCTGAAATCCACATATTTGGCCAAATCCCCACTTTTAAGCTTTTAATGCATATGGTCAATTTTCTACAGGATAACTATACGGTGTACTACATTGAGTTAGCTCAAATTCAAAATCTGAGTCCACAAATAAGCTAATTTGCTCTCCCTTCTACCTTCTTCTTTTCCCTTTATTCTTTGTAGCAGAGAAGAGTATCACCAATTATCCATACTTCCCAAGACAAACATGTGAACATCAGTCTAAAACTCAACCTTTCATTCATCATTGTGTGTAGACAGAATAAGGCACCCACCCACCGCAATGTCCACATCCTGATTCCTGGAACCTGTGAAATTGTTACCATATGTAGCAAAAGAGATCTTGAAGATGTGATTTAGTTAAGAATTTTTGAGGTAAGAAGATTATCCTGGTGGGTGCAAGGTACTCAAATGGTCTTTATAAAGGGGAGGCAGGGTCATAAAGCAGAGGTCAGAGAGGGAAGGTTTTGAAGATGCTATGCTGCTGGCTTTGATGATGGAAGAAGGAGCCACGGGCCAATGAATGCAGGAGGCCTTTTAGAAACTGGAAAAGACCAGGAAACAGATGCTCCCTCAGAGCCTCCAGAAAAAAGCAGAGCCCTCTGTCACTTTGAGTTTAGCCCAACAAAACTGTTTCAGGCTTTGATCTCCAGAACTGTAAGATAATAACTTTATGTTATTTGAATTGACTAAGTTTGTAGTAATCTCTTACAGCAGCAATAGGAAATTAATATAATCAGCAATCTCCAGCTCCTATGGAAAACTCTCTCATTCTGTTCATTCCTTATCTTTCCTTATCCAATGTCACTGATTATGCAGGCTTCATCTCCAGGCCTACTTGACTTGCCTCTAATCTTATCTTTGCACCATCAGTCTACCCAGAAGCAACCCAAACCCACTGTTAGTCTCCTATCTAAACTTCATGATGCTGCTTGAGTAACATTTCTAAAATTATAATCCATTTATGACATTCTTTGTTTAAAACTCTCCAGTGCATTATAATACTTTCAAGATAATTTCAGATCTTTCAGTTAGCACACAGGGCCTTCAGTTTCACACTGCTTCCTCTCGTCTGTTACCATTGGTCCACTATGTACTCCTAGCACTCTGTTCCTCATCTATCTGTACTGCACCCCATGTATATTACACACCTCCTAATGTGCCCACAAATGTACTGTCCTTCTCTCTCCTCCTCTGTCTGGGACATTCAGTAAGTATCTATTGAGAAAAATCACTGAATATAATTTCCCTATCAACATGAACAGCAAATTAATTTAACCTGATGAGTTTGGTATTCAGACCAAAGTACATAAGTACATTTGTTTTCTTTTTGAACCACATATAATATTTCTTTACCCGAGGTTAAATCATTGTTTGCCCACACTGTCCGTTACTCAGCATTCAAATGCATATTTTCAGTTGGTTAAAAAGAGTTTATTTTTAAAATGAAACTAATGATAATATACGATTTTTTATAGCAGTGTTCATTTGCAAGCCTACTTAGGAAATATTTATTAGTTTAACTACATGCTATCCATTGGGAATTGTGAGAATATGACCCAACTTACTGCTTACATACTGACTTTAATTAAAGCCTTCCAGAAATGTAGCTGTTTATTCTTCATTAAAATTTGATAAAGTCATGGTTTTCTTTAAAACTCTGTGCTGAAATTTCTCATGTTGTATACAATATGTAAAAAGAATAAAACTGACAATTATAACAAAGTCCTATCATAAAATTATGTACAGAGGAGAGAGGTATATAACTCAGACTGAGAAAAGTGGGGGGGGAATGTATAAAATAGTTCATGAAGCAGTAATACTTGAATTGAGTTTATAGTTTAAGAAAAAAATGCAAGGGCAATTACAACAAAGACGATTTGAGTAAATAAATGTTTATAAACATGAAGTACTGGGCTTCCCTGGTGGCGCAGTGGTTGATAGTCCGCCTGCCGATGCAGGGGACATGGGTTCGTGCCCCGGTCCGGGAAGATCCCACATGCCGCAGAGCAGCTGGGCCCGTGAGCCATGGCCGTTGAGCCTGAGCTCTGCAACGGGAGAGGCCACAACAGTGAGAGGCCCGCAAACCGCAAAAAAAATAAATAAATAAAAAAATAAATGAAGTACTTAAATGCATTTCAGAGACCTGCCTACAGTTTAATTTTGCTGGATTATGGACAGAGTGTGTGTATAGCGGGGAGATGGAGTGGTCTGGATAAATAAGAAGCTGCTGAAGTAGGCAGACATTTGGAAGGGCCTTATCAATTTAGAAAACTGTATTTTGTAGAAAATGAAGATTATTTTTCACAGAGGTGTGGTATGAAAAAATTTGTCCTTTAGATAATAATTTGTCAGTAGGATTTGAGTGGATGGAAGTAAGAGAATTTTTGCAACACTGAAAAATTTTTAAGATTTTATAAAAGTTGAGATGAGATAAGATTGCAATGTAGGGGTATGGCACTGGGATCGAAAAGCTAGGTTATACTGGAGTGATATTTAAGAATTAATATAGTATATTATAGCTGGAAAGAACATGGGCTTGGAATATGGACATAGATTTAACCCCAACTCAGTTACTTATTAGAAAAGTGATTTAAGCAAGCTAATGAAACTTTATGGATCTCAGGTAGGGATAAAAATATTAATACATATTTTGTCTGTGGAATTAAGATACATCAGAAATAAAGGAACTTTCACAGTCAGTAACCCTCCGTGCACATTAAATGAAAGCTGTTTGAATCATTCATAGTCATAAATCACAAGATTTGGCCAATGATTAGATGTAGGAAGTATAAAGGAAGTAGAGATATTGGACAAGTCTAAGTTTTCTAGCTTGTGTTACTAGATGACAGCTGGTCACATTTATTTAGATAGGCAATGAGAAAAAAGAAACAACTTTGGCAAGGAAAAAATAGTGTTATCAAATATATTTCAAAGTCCTCTAACTAAAACAATACTGATATGAAAAACAGATCTAACCCTTGTGGTTTTTCTTTATCACCACCCTTTTAGAGCCTTGAATTTATTCATGTGCAACAATGTGGTACAGCAACCAAGAATACAGACTCTGGAGTCAGGATGCCTGGATTCAAATTCCAGCTCCATTTTTTCCTAGCTGTGTGATCTTGGGAATGTTACTACACTTCTCTGTGACTCTATTTCCTCATTCTGTAAAATGGGAATAATAATAGTATTATCTCAGAAAATGGTTGTGAAAATTAAGTAAGTTAATATTTTTAAAGTGCTTAAAACAGTGTCTCCTCATTCTAATCATTGCAGGCATGTAAGATAGTTTCTTTGTATGTTTATTAGTTGCTTATCATCCTCAGAAGGAAGATTTCCTTAATCCTCTTCCTCCTTCCTCTGGCCATGTCTTTCTCTAATCTTCCCGATAAAACATGCAAAAAGCTTAATTAGGAACTCAGGAGTCACTGGTATTAAGTTAATATGACAGGTCAAGAGGTAGGATCCCTTTACAAAGCAAACTTCCTATCTAATGTGTACAGAGCATCATACATTTGCTGTGAGAGTACTAAAGCTTTCTATACTTGACAAATGAAATTTCATATGCATCGAAGAGTTACAAGGTAAAGGTTGTTGAGATTTACAACAACTAGAAGCCTCAAAAGTGCAACTTTCTCCATCAGGAAGGTTTTTTTTTCCTTTACTTTATTAGAAATACTTAATGAAGAGAAACTCTTATATGCCTAAATCAAACTGTCAACACTTTCACATAGGTCTGTGTATGTTATAGTCTGGCATAGAAGCATTTAGATAAATTTTTCAACAACTAAATATATATTTTAATTTTGGCCAAGTACAGGTGCATTACTGAAGAGAGTTTTATGTTTTAAAAAATTATGATGGGTAGTAAGTAGTTTAGGAGCCCTATAATTTAGTGCTTCGCAGAGTATAATTTGTAGAGAATACCACCTACAATAGTTTATGTGGAGAAATAATGGATTTGAAGGTCAATTATGTAATTTATGGTAAGAGAAGAAATGACTTACTGTATAAGATTTCCCCATTTGATTCTAGGCATATCTCCTTGAGACACCTAAGACAGAATTATAGTTCAGAGGGAGCTATGCCTAATTACAGCTCTCAGTCAGAATGTCCATATTTTAACCAATAGAATGAACTGTAAGTGGGTCCATGTCCCTGCTCCTGCATTGTTGGCACTGTGACTTTCCCAGATATATCCAGTGAACCTTTCCAATTTCTCTATAGCATATTTTATAAGTGGTATTAAATTTAGTATTTTTATTATATTATCAAAATTGTCATCAGTAGAACAGTTTGAAATGAGAGTTCTTACAAATGGAAGCTTCTACTTTTTAGATATTAAAAAAAAAGTTACCTAAAAAAAAAAAAAATACTCCTGTGTGTTCTGCTCAGAATAAAAGAATATCTTTTATCAGAGTTTCACAAAATCTGGTTTTAGAGAAGAAATACAACATGATAGATAAGGTCAATGTTTTTCCTCCTTTCTTCTGTCCCACTCTCTCTCACCCTTTGAGAGGCAACCACAATAAAAACTGTGCATGAAAACTTCTAGACTGTTTTAACAATTTTTAGACACACAAATATGTTCAATATTATCAGACTGTTTAAAAAGTATCATGTAAATTCTATCAGAATCTGTATCTTATTCCACCATTGGATTTTCTTTTCATGTCAACCCTAGGTTTTTGTAAACTATTCAAACTGATAAATTCATCTAATTAGTTCATTCCTTTAAACTGTTATAATGCTTAAAAAAAAAAAAGCCCTTTGCATTGCTTATAGGGGATTGACAATTTGGGTGACCGAAGATTTTTCATCTGAAACCATGGAGGCCAGGAGGACATAGCACAACATTCTTCAAGTTCCAAAAGAAAAGAACTGTCAACCGCCACTGTTTTAGTCCATGATTTCATGATACACGACAGTAAGTTTTTGAATTCTCTGTACAATTGATCCATTCATCTTTTTCTCCTTTACTATGTCACAATTTTAATTATCTAGCTTTATAAAAGTATTTGATATCTGGAAATCAATTCTCCCTTGCTTGTTTTTAATATATCCCAGGCTATTGTTTTTTTTTGGCGTTACGCGGGTCTCTCACTGTTGTGGCCTCTCCCGTTGCGGAGCACAGGCTCCAGACGCGCAGGCTCAGCAGCCATGGCTCACGGGCCCAGCCGCTCCGCGGCATGTGGGATCTTCCCAGACTGGGGCATGAACCCGTGTCCCCTGCATCGGCAGGCGGACTCTCAACCACTGCGCCACCAGGGAAGCCCTCCTAGGCTAATTTTTGACATGTATATGTCTATATAAATTCTATAAGCAATCTGTTAACTTTTATAAACACATTGGAACTTTGATTGGAATAGTGATAACTTCAAGACAGTGAATTTTCCCATCAGTGAAAGTACTATAGCTTCTCTTTAATTTAGGACATACTTTATGCCTTTCAAGAAGATCTTCATTTTTTTCTATAAAACTTTTACACTTCTTTTTAAAATTTATTTCTAGAAAACATAAATCTATTATGCCTCCAGTGAGCCTCAGTTTGTAATACCTTTTATTATATGAGCATCTCTCATATATTGAACATGATTTAACTTTGCTAAGATTTTTGTATGTCACACAAAACAAGTCCTAAGTGCAAGAAAACTAGTTTGCCCAGTGCTCAATCAATAAAGTAGGATTGGGCTTCCCTGGTGGCGCAGTGGTTGAGAGTCCGCCTGCCGATTCAGGGGACACGGGTTCGTGCCCCGGTCCGGGAAGATCCCACATGCCGCGGAGTGGCTAGGCCCGTAAGCCATGGACTCTGAGCCTGTGTGTCGGAGCCTGTGCTCCACAACAGGAGAGGCCACAACAGTGAGAGGCCCGCGTACCGCAAAAATAAATAAATAAATAAAAATAAATAAAGTAGGATTTTATTCCAACACTGAAGGAAAAATTGAAAGCATCTGAATTACTGAGAAACAGTATGCCAATGTATTCAATATAGTGCCTTCATCAGGATCAAGAAATGTTTAAGCATTATTTCAGTTGTACTAATGCTATTGTCCTTAGTAATGTAACCCCTTCTAAAATGTGGCTGCGTTTTATATATATATATATATATATATATATATAATTATTATTACATATATTTGTTACATTTCATTTCCAGGAATTTATTTATTGACAGAGCATCTTGCCTAAATTGAAATAATGGAGGAAACAACTGAGGTAAAGTTTCTGATGTAGATGCTGAAGATATTGACGGCAACAGATGTGGAGCTTGTTGGTGACCTTAGAGTAAGAGCATTATACTCACATTCCTCTAACCTCCTAATATATGCAGACATCCATGTCAAAGACCTCCCCCAACTACAGGAAATAAAAGACCTTTTTACCACTTGAGAACATGGAAAAAACTTTTCCAAAGAACAATCTTAAGCAAATTTTAGGCAATCAATCAGAATTTCCTAATCAACTACTGGAGAAAAATCTGTCATTAGTATACTTGTGGTTGTTCCCCTCAAAATCCATGAATTGTTAGCAAAAGAAAATCAGCTTAAGAGCCCCTTTCCTAATTCATTCATCACACACATACATTAAAACAACTGAATGTAATCACTGCAGGTATGTGTGGCTGTTTATCTCAGCCAGTTTTATTTTGGCATTGTTATTTTGAAAATGTTTGCTCTAATGATATCACTATGTCTTGTGAAGAGGTGTTATTGTATTTACATGGTCTGGACCTTCAATTCAAGTACAGTGTGAAATTCAAACTAGCACAGATGAAGTTTTAGTTTATTTTAAAAATTTTAAGAATTAAAGAAAGAGTTAATATATAGCTATGTAACTAATAAATTGACTCCTTCAATTATCCCTTTTTAAGAAATTAAATATCATCAGTCCCTCCTTTCGTATTTTTCCATATGGTTGCCAATGTCCTCCACACTGGATTGGACTCTAGCTTTGATTTACGCTTTTCTTTCTTGGTAAAGCCTCTTAGCAAATAAAGAGGCTGGAAAGGGTAATCTAGAGCAATAGAGGAAGAAAGAAACAGGAGAGAAATGAAGGGAGGGAAAGAAAAAGAAAGTAACTTTTGTAGAGCAACTATTTTGTGCCTAGTAAATGCATCAATCCTAAAAAGAAGGTTGCAGTGTTATTCCTCTTTTGCAAAAGAGAAAACTAAGACCCTGAATTAACATTCTCAAGTCCAGGCAAACAATAAGGAGTAAGGTAAGGAATTAAAACCAGATCTCTCTAACTCAAGTATCTGTGTTCATTCCGTTTTAAGAGAATTTTAATAACCGTATTGCTAAAGACTATAGAGGTGTCTTAGAAATTTGGGGATGTGTGTAAGCTGTCAAAATGTTTAGGAATCACAAGTCATTGCTGGCATTTAATGGGTGATGTTCTAGGATAGTGTCCAGACAGCCTGCAATATTAAGACAATCTTACACAATAAAGGAATTACTTGTGTGTTCTGTGACTCGAAAGTTTTCCTAGAGATTACCACAGAGAAAAACATCCTGTTTATGATTTTACAAGACTCAAACCTAACTCTGCCTTGCATATAAACAGAAATATTTTGTTTTAATATATATTGAATTTTCCAGAAATGAAACTTCTGGAAAATTCAGGAAGAAGATTAAAATTTGTTTTGTTTGGAGATTTCCCAAGAGCTATATGCCATTTCAAAAATCTATTCACTCATGACATTGCTGCTCATGGTAGTTAAGTTACCAGAATCACTTAAGTCACTCATTATCAGTCTGCAATAGTCACTGACATAGTCATGTGTTTATTTGGTTCTCATATTGAAATGTTAAATATTAAAAAATGTCAAAATACTCTGTTTATTACTTTCCTTTTACTAAATACAACATTATTTATTATGAAATGTTTGCAAGCATCCAGCTACATCATTATGCCAACTCATGTAGTTAATCCTCTATATTTTAATAATGAACATTATTTTAAGTGTTTTTTTAATATTGTTATTAGACAATTGCATTGGTATTTTAAGCTGATATGGGAAGGCTGGGTAAAGCATTGTGAATTTCATTCAAGACATTAAAGGGATCATGGGTTCTTAAGGGGGTGAGATTTAATGTTTACATCACAATGTAAATTATGATGTCTGTGCTGAAAATTTTCCAGGATTAAAAAATTGGCTTAAGTATGGAACACAAGTTAAAATGTATCCACCAGTAAGCACCAGAGTGGCTTGGGTGTTAGAAGTGATTATTCAAGATCTATTCTATCTTCCCTGCATTGTTAAATAGCTCAAGGTTTGAAGAATTTCACCAGTTGGGCTTATTCCTTGAACTGAAATTAAGGGAATATCACTTCCTTAATGGCGACAGATTCAAGAATAAGCATGTATACAACTTCTGACCAATAATATTTAAGGGTAATATTGCTGTAGACTACTGGGAAAGTCCTTTCCTATTTTCAAATAGAGAATTGAGGAGCCTCTCTCCTGTGCCAGAGTTAAACAAAGAGGAAACATTCCTGTTGATGCAGACAACTCCTAGGGGAATTAGACCCAGGATAAAGCTAACTCTTTGGTCATCAGAGAGAACAGACAGATTCCTTCATGACATTGTTGACATTAAAGCTTCTACCAATCCTGATGTATATACAACCTATATGCTTTTTCTCAGGTAAGCATTTTTCTTTACCTTTCAAAGATAACTTCTTACTGAAGTATAGTATATGTATAGGAGTATATACACACCTTAATGTATAGCTATTTTCAGTTTTCTCTCATTCCTTCTCATTGTCTGAAAGACAAAATCTCATATATTCTTAACAACTTTTCAACACTTGCTTATCTCCATTTTTAACAAAGAGAAAATAGCCCCCAAGCTAAGAGCCTTCAGCTGACAACAGTATTTCACAAAGATGCCCATGTAACCATAATCCTGATAAAGAAATAAAATCTTTCCAGCAACCAGAAGTCTCCTGTGTGGCTTCTCCCTTACTACTCTCACAAAGGTACCACTATCATGTCCTCTAACTTCTTACACTAATTTAACTGTAATTGTAACACTACTCCATGTACACTTATGTGTCAGGCTGCTTTTTCTCAACTTTATTTTTGTAGCATGCATCCATGATTGGTGCGTAGCTATGGTTCAGTCTTTTTCATTGCTATGTAACATGCCAGTATATTTATTAATCCATGCTACTGTTGATGGACATTTGCTTTATTTTTCAGTTTGGGATTATTATGACTAGTTCTACTGTGAACATCCTGTGATGAACATATGTAAGCATTCTTTTCAAATATATACCTAGGAAGGTAGTACATAGGGTATTCATATGCTCAGCTTTATTAAATTCTGCCACTTAGTTTTTCAAAATGTTTGTACAAACTTATGCTTCTACTAGCAGATTATGAAAATTCCAATTGTTCTACTCCTCACCAACATTTGGATTTGTCAGTCTTTATATTCTAGCCCCTCTGATGGATTTATATTTGTGACTCATTATTTTAATTTACACTTCCAATGACTAATGAAGGAGAACACATTCCATATGTTCATACATATCCCCTTTTATAATGTTCAAATCATCTGCCTATTTTTCTAATTATTTAATTTTCTATTTTTTTCTTATTGATTTGTAGGGCTTTTTTGTATTCTTGATATTAGTCCTTTGTCAACTACATGCATTACGAGTATCTGATCATTGATGTCATTGTTGAAACACTGGATTTAGGAGTTCTGTGCTATAAATGTTTAACAACTGGCCCTTCAGGGGTAAAGAAAGCCTTGATTTATAGTGTTTATTGATTTCTGTGGTGTAAATACTCCTGCCATGGCCAATTCAAGGTAATAATCTGAGGTCACTGAACAAAAGTTTTAGGAACACAATATTATATAGTATTGCCACTATAGAAATACAAAAGATGGAAGTAACCTTGAGAACAGATAATAGTAAAATAATTACCAAGTGATATGTTTTGAGTAATTATCATCTTTATTTTAATATAATTTATTTAGGTTTTAGTTTATATAATTTGATTTTTAACAATGGCTGTGGTTACAAAAACAAACCAAAAAAGCAACAACAAAAATGGGAATTTCCTGGTGGTCCAGTGGTTAGGACTCTGCGCTTCCAATGCTGGGGACTGGATTCTATCCCTGGTCGGGAAACTAAGGTCCCACAGGCCACACAGTGAGGCCAATAAAACCCAAAAAAACAAAAAGGCTGTGTTTAAAAGCCAGCTCACAAAATTCCTGAAAATTAGCTGTTGGCTCTCACAAGTTAGTACAAGCCAGATCCAGTACAACACTGGAATCTAGTTACCCTGAAGCACCCTTCCTATGAGATCTCTTAAGTAAGCAAGTATACCTTTTAATTATCATTGTATTAAATAATGTTTTATTGAAGCATGCCACACAACAGAAACATGCACATATATTACATGTACAGCTGAATGTACTATCACAAAGTAAACACATTCAGGTAACTAACTACCACCTTGACTGAGATATAGACCATTATCAGCCCTGGAAGTCTCTCACATATCCTCTCTCGTGCATTAACCCACAAAAGTAAACATGACTTTGATTCAGCATCATTGATTAGAGGGGTTTTGAACTTTACATATGGAATTATACTTTTTTAATGTAGAAAAAAGTTACTGTCAAAACTTTACATCACGTTATATAGTTATATACTATACATCACTAATACTGCACAACAACAAGGCAGGGTGTTCCCAAGTGTGTGACACACACAGTGGTGGTGATTTTAGTCATTGTTACTGATGCATCATTCAATAGTGGCAAGAAAGTTACTCCTTTTTCTTATTTTATTTTAAGAATATCTAATTCTTTGTTATTCTCTAGGCTTCAATCAAAGACAAGTCTCAGCAAGGTACTATTAAGTCCTTAGCATCTCCCAAACCGTTGTTCTCCCTCTTTTGACATTGGGGAATCAGGCTTTAAAGGGGATTTGGCTGGCAACTGTCTCAAGCTGGAATTCAATTACATTGTTTTATATTCGTTGATTTACGTTTTTATTTATCTTCAATGCATGAAATACTAATTTCACATCTCTAGTACTAATATAAAATTTCCCTTTCAAATAAATGACCTGAAGTATAAAAGTGAGTTTATTTCATAAAATTTCTTATCTAGGAGTAGGATTTATACTTGTATATGTTAAACATTTTATTGGAAGTACACTATTAAAAATTTGAGAAACTCTGATTTTGAAATCTACTGTTTCATATAAGGGTAAAGGCACAGAATACCTACACTGAGGAAAGCCAGTAAGTGTCAACAGGGTGTTTTGACTCTGTAGACCAAAATGCATTCAGAGAGGCTGTGAGGACAGAGAATTGGTGGAATTTCCATGTCAGGGTCTTCACCATCACTCTCTAATTAGTTGAGGGAAGTTTCCTTGAGGAAGTAGGTTTCGAAAGTGTTCTGACAGATTTGGTGGCCCCGATATGTTCTAGAAAGATTTGCAAATGGAATGTTACCTGTCTACTGTTGCTGTCATTTGAAATATTTTACTAGGTTATATTTCCAATAAAATGTACAAAACTGTCTCATATTTTAAATGAAATTGAGTTGTTTGTAGTGAGGTGGATGGACCTAGAGTCTATCATACAGAGTGAAATAAATCAGAAAGAGAAAAACAAATACCGTATGCTACACATATATAATATTTTACTAGGTTATATTTCCAATAAAATGTACAAAACTGTCTCATATTTTAAATGAAATTGAGTTGTTTGTAGTGAGGTGGATGGACCTAGAGTCTATCATACAGAGTGAAATAAATCAGAAAGAGAAAAACAAATACCGTATGCTAACACATATATATGGAATCTAAAAAAAAAAAAAAGAAATGGTCATGAAGAACCTACAGGCAGGACGGGAATAAAGATGCAGACCTACTAGAGAATGGACTTGAGGACATGGGGAGGGGGAAGGGTAAGCTGGGACAAAGTGAGAGAGTGGCATGGACATATATACACTACCAAAAGTAAAATAGATAGCTAGTGGGAAGCAGCCACATAGCACAGGGAGATCAGCTCAGTGCTTTGTGACCACCTAGAGGGATGGGATAGGGAGGGTGGAGGGAGATGCAAGAGGGAGGAGATATGGGGACATATGTATATGTATAGCTGATTCACTTTGTTATAAAGCAGAAACTAACACACCATTGTAAAGCAATCATACTCCAATAAAGATGTTTAAAAAAATGTATGTGCAGTATGCTTTATTGAGCATATCTAATAAGTATGTGGAAAATATACTGGATTCATTTCCACGAGAAACACACATGTCAGTTTGCCCAATCTGCACCATAATGCCGGCATAGGGATAGGAGTGGGACTGGGAGGCATGTGTGAACTGTCTGAACGTATAATTCTTCCCAGAATGAAATCCTCTGGTGCATCTGTTATGTATGTAGACTTTTTTTTTTAAATGTAGTTTAGTGTGAGCCAAGCAGGTGTGCAGTCCTCTCACGCATGAGATCACATAAAATGAAAAGTTCATGACTGTCCACAAGCTCAGAACGGCAAGGATCAGGAAAGGTCCACCCCTTTGTTCACACCAACTGAGTTTCAAATCCATGGGTCTCATGGGGAATTTCTAAGAGGACTAGTGACCCTGGAACAAGACTACACAATTTGGCAAAAGAGTTATTTTTTTCTAGTATCTTGACATTGAGGTCCTATTCAGAGCAATGGTTTTGAATCTTGATATTGAGATAAAAGCACAAGAAAGTGACTAACAGTCCCTTACTGGGTATGTGTTCCTGTGTCTGTGTGTGTGTGTGTGTGTGTGTGTGTGTGACAGATGTGTGGGCTCAACCCAGCTTTGTTTAATGGAGTGGTTTCATTTCCCCTCAAATATTTGTATTTCTCCCACTTTTCCATCTCACTTTCTGTTCTAAAAATCACACAGTACATTTTCACCAAAGCTAAGCTTTTGTCTCTCCTATTCCTTTCCTGTTTGGGTCTGTTCTCATCTCCCAGTCAGCAATTTGCTTATAAATTCAGTCAGTTCAACTAGCATAAACCCTTCAGTCCACTGGAGTATAGCAAGAAGAAACTCCCCCTAAATTTTGAAATTTCACATTGCTTTTCCTATTTCAGTGGTTCCTCTTAGTATTCTCATATCAGAAGTGGAATTTCCAGAAAAAACATATAATAGAGAAGGGTATTTGTCTGTGTCCCTAAGGGCATATGTACAAGGAAAATGCATCTCAGAATACAAAATTAAAACCACCAGCCCTCACAGCACCCTTGCCATTATAGTGACCCAAATAAGCAGCAGAAAGTAGCTACTAAGGGACTCAGGAGGTTTCTCTGAGAATACACAGGAAATCAGAGGTTTCCTTCTTTGTGCCTTAGCTCCACTCTCCTCTGTTTAGATGCCTTTCCAGGTTGTTACCTGCTAGATACATCCTTTACATGAAACGTCTTATTTCTGCTTATAAAGAAGAGAGCCGTCTAAATTGTTTTGATACATGACAGCTGTTAGATATAGAAATGCTTTGTGACCTCTTAAGCACTAAACTCGATTGTTAAAGCAACAGTAGGAAACAGTAAAATTGGTTGTTCTGTTGCCCCGACTCAGCATGATCTACAGCTGGTGCTTCTTCCTAATAGCTATGTGTGGGACGATCAACACGCAGTTTGCTTTTATTTTGCAGTCACCATTGGCTCATTAGGCTTCCTGTATGGGAAATAGCAGTCTCTGATTTACTGAGGCAGCATATAAGTAAACACCTTACATTACCACAACTCCCAGCACACCTTCCAAATCTCTGTAAAGGAATTCCTTAACCAGTGACTCATACAGCCCCATATGGGGAAGACCTCAGTCAGTCTTTCAGAGCACATAATCATCACAGGGCAAAGTCATTAGGTAATTGGGATAGGAACTAGAGAGAAGGATGAAATTTCGTATTTTCATAGAAATTAAAAGGATACACTGCTGTTTAAAACCAGAGCTAGTCTCCATCATATTTCCCAGGCAATCAAGAATCAATAATCGATCTCGTATCTCAAAGATCTGATGAAAAGAGAGCAGTCATCGCTAGTGATTCCAGGCTATTAGAGGTAATTTGTCCAGAGAAATATGTTCAAGAGGCACTCCTGATGCCTTCATAGTTGTAATTCTGGCTTCAGAATCAGTATTTCAAAGTTACAGACATATTAATGTCCCACTGTTGGAGATATATCGAAAGAAAATGAAACTTCAGCAAGCATTCTCTCCTTCTGCCTCTCACTGTGCTGAGCATTCATTACCAAAAGTAAAAGAAAAAAAATAATAAAGCTAGGTAGCACATTTGATTATTATTTTCATTACATATCATCATGTCTATTTGGTACAATGTTCTTTAAACATTGATTTAACCATGGTCCCTACCCTTAGAGGATTAACAACTAAGGAACAGAGGGACATCCAAAAATATATAACAGCAGTAGAAATCAAGAATGGAAGGGTTAAATATGGAACTCATTTTTAAATTGGGAGTTGGGGTTTAAAGGAAACTTAAAAAAAATAATTTAAACACCAAATGCTATTAGCTGTGTGTTAATTTTAATTCACATTTTAAGTATTTTTCTTTTATCTTATTTTATTCTTCCTTCTTAAACTGAGGTAGTAAGATTGACATCTAAACAAAAATAAATAGTCCAAACTAATATGGACTTTAAACTCGGATAAGAATAGGAGAAACTTAGAGAAGAGCAACAAAAATAAGCAAACATTTCACATAGGTGAGAAAGCAAAGTTCCATAAGAAATGAGGAGAAGACCTACCAAGACATTAAAAAGTGATTTAATGCTTATGTTTTTACTTTTCTTCATTGGAAGTTGGAATGAGTCCTAATGATGTGAGAGATACAGAGACAGAGGAAGAGAAAGAGGGTGGGGTGGAGAGAAAGTTGGCAAAACAAACAAGTTAAAATGTCAAGATTTAGACAGGAGAGTCGGGAAGGGAAAAAAAGGAGAGTGCATTGCATCTTAAACCAGACAGCTGCTGGATACTAGAGCTAGCTCTTAGAAAAGAGCTCAGGGAAAATAACTGAAGCCAGAAGACAAAGTGCCTTTTGGATCTTGCCTAGCTGCTGTTACTGTGTAGCACTCTGGAAGAAAAATATTGTGTAAATTTACTAAATAAATAAAGCTTTGGCAATGTATTTATTTACTGATTTTTTCCTTTTTTAAAAAAATTTTTCTTGGATTACAGCTGATTTCCAATGTTGTGTTAGTTTCAGGTGTACAGTAAAGTGAATCAGTTATACATATACATATACATATGTCCACTCTTTTTTAGATCCTTTTCCCATATAGGTCATTACAGAGTATTGAGTAGAGTTCCCTGTGCTATACAGTAGGTCCTTATTAATTATCCATTTTATATATAGTAGTATGTAAATGTCAATCCCAATCTCCCAATTTATCCCACCCACCTCTTTCCTGCCTGGTAACCATAAGTTTGTTTCCTACATCTGTGACTCTATTTCTCTTTTGTAAATAAGTTCACTTGTGTCATTTTTTAGATTCCACATATAAGCAATATCACATGATATTTGTCTTTGTCTGACTTACTTCGCTCAGTATGACAATCACTAGGTCCATCCATGTTGCTGTAAAAGGCATTATTTCATTCTCTTTTTATAGCTGAGTAATGTTCCATTGTATATATATACCACATCTTCTTAATCCACTCTTTGTCAATGGACATTTAGGTTGCTTCCATATCTTGGCTATTGTATAAAGTGTTGCAATAAACATTGGGGTGCATGTATCTTTCTGAATTATGTTTTTTCCAGATATAAGCCCAGGAGTGGGATTGCTGGGTCATATGGTAATTCTATATTTAGTTTTTTAAGGAAACTCCATATTGTTCTTCATAATGGTTCTATCAATTTACATTCCCACCAACAGTGTAGGAGGGTTCCCTTTCTCCACACCCTCTCCAGCATTTATTGTGTGTAGATTTTTCATGATGGCCATTCAGACCTGCGTGATTTGATACCTCATTGCAGTTTTGACTTGCATTTCTGTAATAATGTTGAGCATCTTTACATGTGCTTTTTGGCCATCTGTGTGTCTTCTTTGGAGAAATGTCTGCTTAGATCTTCTGCCCATTTTTTTATTGGGTTGTTTGTTTATGTTTTTGATATTGAGCTAAATGAGCTCTTTGTATACTTTGGAGATTGATCGCTTGTTGGTCCCTTCATTTGCAAATACTTCTCCCATTGTGAGGGTTGTCTTTTTGTTTTGTTTATGGATTCCTTTGCTGTGAAAAAGCTTTTAAGTTTCATTAGGTCCCATTTGTTTATTTTTGTTTTTATTTTCATTACTCTAGGTGGATCAAAAAACATTTTGCTGCGATTTATGTCAGAAAGTGTTCTGCCTATTTTCCTCTAAGATTTTTTTTTTAACACCTTTATTGGAGTATAATTGCTTTACAATGGTGTGTTAGTTTCTGCTTTATAACAAAGTGAATTAGTTACACATAAACATATGTCCCCATATCTCCTCCCTCTTGCATTTCCCTCCCACCCTCCTTATCCCACCCCTCTAGGTGGTCACAAAGCACTCAGCTGATCTCCCTGTGCTATGTGGCTGCTTCCCACTACCTGTCTATTTTACATTTGATAGTGTATATATTTCCATGCCACTCTCTCACTTCGTCTGAGCCTCCTCTTCCCACTCCCTGTGTCCTCGTCCTCAAGTCCATTCTCTATATCTGCAACTTTATTTTTGACCTCCCACTAGGTTTTTCAGAACCTTTATTTTTTTTTAGACTCCATATATATGTGTTAGCATACGGTATTTCTTTTTCTCTTCGTGACTTACTTTATGACAGATGCTAGGTGCATCCACCTCACCACAAATAACTCAGTTTCATTTCTTTTTATGGATGAGTAATATTCCATTGCATATATGTGTCACATTTTCTTTATCCATTCATCTGTTGATGGACACTTAGGTTGCTTCCATGTCCTGACTATTGTAAATAGAGCTGCAATGAACATTGTGGTACATGACTCTTTTTGAATTATGGTTTTCTCAGGGTATATGCCCAGTAGTGGGATTGCTGTGTCGTATGGTAGTTCTATTTTTAGTTTTTTAAGGAAACTCCATACTGTCCTCCATAGTGGCTGTATCAATTTATATTCCCACCAACAGTGCAAGAGGGTACCCTCTTCTCCACACCCTCTCCAGCATTTATTGTTTGTAGATTTTTTGATGATGGCCATTCTGACTGGTGTGAAATGATACCTCCTTGTAGTTTTGATTTGCATTTCTCTAATGATTAGCAATGTTGAGAATCCTTTCATGCGTTTGCTGGCAATCTGTATAACTTCTTTGGAAAAATATCTATTTAGGTCTTCTCCCTATTTTTGGATTGGGTTATTTGTTTCTTTGATACTGAGCAGCATGAGCTGCTTGTATATTTGGGAGATTAATCCTTTGTCAGTTGTTTCATTTGCAAATATTTTCTTCCATTCTGAGGGTTGTCTTTTCATCTTGTTTATGGTTTCCTTTGCTGTGCAAAAGGTTTTAAGTTTCATTAGGTCCCATTTGTTTATTTTTGTTTTTACTTCCATTTCTCTAAGAGGTGGGTCAAAAAATGTTGTGGGGCTTCCCTGGTGGCGCAGTGGTTGAGAGTCCGCCTGCCAATGCAGGGAACACGTGTTCGTGCCCCGGTTTAGGAAGATCCTACATGCCGCGGAGCAGCTGGGCCCGTGAGCCATGGCCGCTGAGCCTGCGCGTCCGGAGCCTGTGCTCCACAACAGGAGAGGCCGCAACAGTAAGAGGCCCGCGTACCGCAAAAAAAAAAAAAAAAAAAAAAAAATATTGTTGTGATTTATGTCACAGAATGTTCTGCCTATGTTTCTTCTAAGGTTTTATAGTGTCTGGCATTACATTTAGGTCTTTATTCCATTTTGAGTTTCTTTTTGTGTATGGTGTTAGGGAGTGTTCTAATTTAGTTATTTTACATATAGCTGTCCAGTTTTCCAAGCACCACTTATTGAAGAGGCTGTCTTTTCTCCACTGTATATTCTTGCCTCCTTATCAAAAATAAGGTGAGCATACATGCGTGGTTTTATCTCTGGGCTTTCTATCCTGTTCCATTGATCTATATTTCTGTTTTTGTGCCAGTATCATACTCTCTTGCTTACTGTAGCTTTGCAGTATAGTCTGAAGTCAGGCAGCCTGATTCCTCCAGCTCGATATTTCTTTCTCAAGATTGCTTTAGCTATTCTTTTGTGTTTCCATACAAAGTGTGAAATTTTTTGTTCTAGTTCTGTGCAAAATGCCAGTGGTAGTTTCATAGGGACTGCACTGAATCTGTAGATTGCTTTGGGTAGTATAGTCATTTTCACAATGTTGATTCTTCCAATCCAAGAACATGGTATATATCTCCATCTGTTTATCTCATCTTTAATTTCTTTTATCAGTGTCTTATAGCTTTCTGCATACAGGTCTTTTGTCTCCTTAGGTAGGTTTACTCCTAGGTATTTTATTCTTTTTGTTGCAAAGGTAAATGGGAGTGTTTCCTTAATTTCTCTTTCAGATTTTTCATCATTAGTGCATAGGAATGCAAGAGATTTCTGTGCATTAATATTGTATCCTGCTACTTCACCAAATTCATTGATTAGCTCTAGTAGTAGTTTTCTGGTAGCATCTTTAGGATTCTCTATGTATAGTATCATGACATCTGCAAAAAGTGACAGTTTCACTTCTTCTTTTCCGATTTGGATTCCTTTTATTTCTTTTTCTTCTCTGATTGATGTGGCTAAAACTTACAAAACTAAGTTGAATAATAGTGGTGAGTATGGACAACCTTGTCTTGTTCCTTATCTTAGAGGAAATGGTTTCAGTTTTTCAACATTGAGAATGATGTTGGCTGTGGGTTTGTCATATATGGCCTTTATTACGTTGAGGCAAGTTCCTTCTATGCCTACTTTCTGGAGGGTTTTTATCATAAATGAGTGTTGAATTTTGTCAAAAGCTTGTTCTGCATCTATTGAGATTGTCATATGGTTTTTTCCTTCAATTTGTTAATATGGTGTATCATATTAATGGATTTGTGTATATTGAAGAATCCTTGCATTTCTGGGATAAACTCCACTTGATCATGGTGTATGATGCCTTTAATGTGCTGTTTGATTCTGTTTGCAAGTATTTTGTTGAGGATTCTTGCATCTATGTTCATCAGTGATACTGGCCTGTAGATTTTGTTCTTACTGACACCTTTGTCTGGTTTTGGTAACAGGGTGATTGTAGCCTCATAGAATGAGTTTGGGAGTGTTCCTCCCTCTGCTATATTTTCGAAGAGTTTGAGAAGGATATGTGTTAGCTCTTCTCTAAATGTTTGATAGAATTCGCCTGGGAAGCCATCTGGTCTGGGGCTTTTGTGTGTTGGAAGATTTTTAATCACAGTCTCTATTTCAATGCTTGTGACTGGTCTGTTTATATTTTCTGTTTCTTCCTGGTTCAGTCTCGGAAGGTTATGCTTTTTAAGAATTTGTCCTTTTCTTTCAGGTTGTCCATTTTATTGGCATATAGCTGCTTGTAGTAATCTCTCATGATCCTTTGTATTTCTGCAGTGTCAGTTGTTACTTCTTTTTTATTTCTAATTCTATTGATTTGAGTCTTCTCCCTTTTTTTCATGATGAGGCTACCTAATGGCTTATCAATTTTGTTTATCTTCTCAGAGAACCAGCTTTTAGTTTTATTGATCTTTGCTATTCATTCCTTAATTTATTTTTCATCTTTTTCTGATCTGATCTTTATGGTTTCATTCCTTTTACTAACTTTGGGGGTTTTTTTGTTCTTCTTTCTCTAATTGCTTTAGGTGTAAGGTTAAGTTGTTTATTTCAGATGTTTCTTGTTTCTTGAGGTCAGATTGTTTTGCTATAAACTTCCCTCTTAAAACTGCTTTGGCTGCATCCCATAGGATTTGGGTCATCATATATAGATATTTATATATATATAAATATATATACTTTTTTTTTCTGTGGTACGCGGGCCTCTCACTATTGTGGCCTCTCCCATTGCGGAGCACAGGCTCTGGACACGCAGGCCCAGCAGCCATGGCCCACGGGCCCAGCCGCTCTGTGGCATGTGGGATCCTCCCAGACCGGGGCAGGAACCCGTGTCCCCTGCATCGGCAGGTGGACTCTCAACCACTGCGCCACCAGGGAAGACCTGGGTCATCATATTTTCATTGCCATTTGTTTCTAGGTGTTTTTTGATTTCCTCTTTGATTTCTTCAGTTATCTCTTGGTTATTTAGTAGTGTACTGTTTAGACCCCATGTGTTTGTAATTTTTACAGATTTTTTTTCCTGTAACTGATATGTAGTCTCAGAGCATTGTGGTCAGAAAAGATACTTGATACGATTTCAATTTCTTTAAATTTACCAAGGCTTGATTTGTGACCCAAGATACGATCTATCCTGGAGAAAGTTCCATGAGCACTTGAGAATGTTCCATGAGCACTTGAGAAGAAAGTGTATGTGTTGTTTTTGGATGGAATGTCCTAAAAATATCAATTAAGTCCATCTTGGTTAATGTATTATTTAAAGCTTGTTTTCCTTATTTATTTGCATTTTGGATGATCTGTCCATTGATGCAAGTGGGGCATTAAAGTCCCCTACTATGACTGTGTTACTGTCGATTTCCTCTTTTATGGCTGTTAGCATCTGCCTTATGTATTAAGGTGCTCCTATGTCGGGTGCATAAATATTTACAATTGTGATATCTTCTTCTTGGATCGATCCCTTGATAATGATGTAGTGTCCTTCTTTGTCTCTTGTAATAGTCTTTATTTTAGAGTCTATTTTGTCTGATATGAGAATTGCTACTCTATCTTTCTTTTGATTTCTATTTGCATGGAATATCTTTTTCCATCCCCTTTCAGTCTGTATGTGTCCCTAGGTCTGAAGTGGGTCCTTGTAGACAGCATATATACAGGTCTTGTTTTTGTATCCATTCAGCCAGTCTATGTCTTTTGGTTGGAGCATTTAGTCCATTTACATTTACATTTACATTTAAGGTAGTTATTGATTTGTATATTCCTATTCCCATTTTCTTAATTGTTTTGGGTTTGTTATTGTAGGTCTTTTCCTTCTCTTGTGTTTCCTGCCTAGAGAAGTTCCTTTAGCATTTGTTCTAAAGCTGGTTTGGTGGTGCTGAATTCTCTTAGCTTTTGCTTGTCTGTAAAGGTTTTAATTTCTCCTTTGAATCTGAATGAGATCCGTGCTGGGTAGAGTAATCTTGGTTATAAGTTTTTCTTTTTCATCACTTTAAATATGTCCTGCCACTCCGTTCTGGCTTGCAGAGTTTCTGCTGAAAGATCAGCTGTTAACCTTATGGGGATTCCCTTGTATGTTATTTGTTTATTTTCCCTTGCTGTGTTTTATATTTTTTCTTTGTATTTAATTTTTGATAGTTTGATTAATATGTGTCTTGGCATGTTTCTCCTTGGATATATCCTGTATGGGACTCTCTGCACTTCCTGGACTTGATTGACTATTTCATTTCCCATATTAGGGAAGTTTTCAACTATAATCTCTTCAAATATTTTGTCAGCCCCTTTCTTTTTCTCTTCTTCTGGGACCCCTATAATTCAAATTTTGGTGTATTTAATGTTGTCCCGGATGTCTCTGAGACTGTCCTCAATTCTTTTCATTCTTTTTTCTTTATTCTGCTTTGAGGTTCTCATTTCCACTATTTTATCTTCCAGGTCACTCATCTGTTCTTCTGCCTCAGTTATTCTGCTATTGATTACTTCTAGAGAAATTTTAATTTCATTTATTGTGTTGTTCATCATTGTTTGTTTGTTCTTATTTCTTCTAGGTCCTTGTTAAACATTTCTTGTATTTTCTCCATTCTATTTCCAGGATTTTGGATCATCTTTACTATCATTACTCTGAATTCTTTTGCAGGTAGACTGCCTATTTCCTCTTCATTTGTTTGGTATGCTGGGTTTTTGCCTTGCTCCTTCATCAGCTGTGTTTTTCTCTCCTTATTTTGCTTAACTTAATGTGTTTTTGGTTTCCTTTTTACAGGCTGCAGGTTCATAGTTCCTGTTGTTTTTGGTGTCTGCCCCCAGCGCCTAAGTTTTATTCAGTTGGTTGTGTAGGCTCCCTGGTGGAGGGGCCTGGTGCCTGTGTTCTGGTAGATGAGGCTGAATCTTGTCTTTCTGGTGGGCAGGACTGTGTCCAGTTTTGTGTTTTGAGGTGTCCGTGACCTTATTATGATTTTACGCAGCCTCTCTGCTAATGGGTGGGGTTGTGTTTTGTCTTGCTAGTTGTTTGGAATAGGGTGTGCAGCACTGTAGCTTGCTGGTTGTTGAGTGGAGCTGGGTCTTAGCACTGAGATGTAGTTCCCTGGGAGATCTTTCACTGTTTGATACTGAGTGGAGCCAGGAGGTCTCTGGTGTACCAATGTCCTGAACTCAGCTCTCCCATCTCAGAGGCACAGGCCTGATACTTGGCTGGAGCTCCAAGACCTGTCAGCCACAGGGCTCAGAAGAAAGGTGAGAAATAAAAGAAAGAATAAATAAAATAAAATGAAGTTATTAAAATAAAAAATTTAAAATATTATTAAAGATTAAAAATTAATTTAAAAAAAAGAAGGAAATAAAGAAGAGAGCAACCAAACCAAAAAACAAATCCACCGATGATAACAAGTGCTGAAAACTATACAAAAAAAAAAAAAAGGACAAACAGAACCCTAGGACAAATGGTAAAGGAAAGCTATATAGACAAAATCTCACAATGAAGCCAACACATGCACACTCTCTTCCTTTCTATTCTCCAGCTCCTGGGGTTCAGTTTTGTATTTGGCCCTGCCTCTGCGTGTGGGTCTCCTGAGGGAAGCTGTTCTTCGTTCAGACACCACGGGGTTAAAGTAGCAGCTGATTAGCGGGCTCTGGCTCACTCATTTCAGGGTGAGGGAGGGGTACGGAATGTGAGGCGAGCCTGCAGTGGCAGAAGCCAGTGTGACATTTCAACAGCCTGAGGTACACCGTATGTTCTCCCAGGGAAGCTGTCTCTGAGTCATGGGACCCTGGCCTTGACAGTTTGCACAGGCTCCCGGGAGGGGAGGTATGGATAGTGACCTGTGCTTGCACACAGGCTTCTTAGTGGCTGCAGCAGCAGCCTTAGCATTTCATGCCTGTCTCTGGGGTCTGCACTAATAGCCAAGGCTCGCGCCCGTCTCTGGAGCTCACTTAGGTGGTGCTCTGAATCCGGTCTCCTTGCGCACCCCCAAAACAATGGTCTCTTGCCTTTTAGGCAGTTCCAGACTTTTTCCCAGACTCCCTCCCGGCTAGCTGTGGCGCAGTAGCCCCCTTCAGGCTGTGTTCATGCAGCCAACCCCAGTCCTCTCCCTGGGATCTGACCTCCGAAGCCCGAGCCTCAGCTCCCAGCCCCCACCCATGCCTGAGGAGGGAGCAGACAAGCCTCTCAGGCTGGTGAGTGCTGGTTGGCAGCGATCCTCTGTGCGGGAATCTCTCTGCTTTGCCCTCCGCACCCCTGTTGCTGTGCTTTCCTTCGTGGGTTTGAAGCTTCCCTACCCCTGCCACCCCTCTTCTCTGCCAGTGAAGGGGCTTCCTAGTGTGTGGAAACTTTTCCCCCTTCACAGCTCCCTCCCAGAGGGGCAGCTCCTGTCCCTATCCTTTTGTCCCTTTTGTCTCTGTTTTTTCTTTTTTCTTTTGCCCTTTCTTGCCTTTTTCTTTTTTCTTTTGCCCTTTCTTGCCTTTTGGGAGGTCTGAGGGCTCCTGCCAGTGTTCAGTAGGTGTTCTGTAGGAGTTGTTCCACATGTAGATGTATTTCTGATGTATTTGTGGAGAGGAAGGTGATCTCCGCCTCTTACTCCTCCGCCATCTTGAAGGTCTCCCTGGCAATGTACTTAAATTGTGTTGAAAACCAAAGCACTTCAGGATGCCGAGTAGTATTAAATCAATAAAGTGAACTTTACTACATGTAAATATATTCTATTCACATAGGTCATTACCCAGACTTCACAACAATATTCTGATTAATAGTGCATGGAGTAGATCTCCCAGATGCCAGCCAGATGTTCAGAGAAAACTAATGTTGTTTGACTTAAGGAGAAAAGAATAAATCATATGTCCTCTGACATACATAGTGGAACAAATGGAAAGCATCCCATGTGAGTTCCATACTTATTTCATCATTCTATTTAAAGATAAGAAAGAAAATCCTATATAATTTCTAGGCCAACATAAAAATAAAGGAGAAAAAAATACCATTTAAATATAGTCAATGAGCATAAATGATTAAACATACCTGTTATAATTTAACAGTAATATTTTTGGGTTTTGTTAATACTGTCATTCTAAAAGATGATCAACGATATTTTGCAACCCACCACTGTTTGAAGACAACTCCGAAAGTGTAAAGTAGCAGATTGGTAATAATATGAGGAAGAATTCAGTCCCCAGTGAAACAAACTTACGGATCCAGATATGAAGGAATGTTTTCCAAATTTCAAATTACCAGAGGTTTTAAGGATCATCAGACATTGAGTATAGAAACACAGTGCATCACTTGTAATATTAAAAAGTAGCATTTTTTCCTTTTGCTTAGTTACTGCAAATGATTAGAAACTAAGATGTGTCCTTTTCAAAATAAATCTGTCAATCTCTACTTTGATAGACTTGTCTGATGTTATGATATTTTATAGTTATTAGGTTATAACAAACAGAGAGTTGACCTATGAACAACTTGGGGGTTAAGGGCACTGCCCGTCTGCACAGTTGAAAATCCACATATAACTTGCAGTCAGCCCACCATATTCCAGATTCCTCCTTATATGCTGTTCCTCATCCATGAATTCAACCAGCCTGGATCATGTATTAGTGTAGTATTTATTACTGAAACAAAAAATCCAAGTATAAGTGGACCCACAAAATTCAAACCTGTGTTGTTCAAGGATCAACTGCAGTTAAAAAGCCAATATTAAAAAAAAATAGAAATGGGAAAGATAGGATAAAATACTCTTAAAGAAAAGAGAAAGTAAATCCAGTGGCAGGCTAGGAAATTTTTAACAAATGGCCACCAGAAAAAAAGAGGCTTGATTCATAGTATGTGCCAATCACCATGGTGTAAATACTCCCACCATGGTCAATTTCATGCTGCTAACATTATGTCAATGAACACAGAGTGGGGGAAAGATGTGCTCCCATGAGCTCTAGCTCTGACATACTACTGAAGAACCATCCTATTTGCTCGTGGAGTGGAGCTAACAATCTCTTGTTAGTGGCCAAGATTTCTTCTAAGCCAGGTTGGCAGACAGCAGGGTGGGTACGTGGCTGGGACATATTTGTATAATACACTGTGGTTTGGTTGATTCTACAATAGGGATGTTGTAGAGTGTAGTATTCCTGCTATTGTGATGAGGAAATGTGTTATGGTATGCTAAAGAAAAATGCAAGGGTGAATAAAGACAGGCCTCAATAATGGAAAATGTCTGTCATCTGACCAGTGGATTGAATTTAGTTGTCTGTTATAAGGTTTGTGCTAAATTGATCAGGACCTACCACCCATGTTTTGAACCTACATTTCCACAGTTTCTCTTACTTTTCTTTTTCTTTTTTTTGTTACAAAAAATAATGTAAGGTAGTCTACTTTTCTACTATTATATGTAGACAGATTTCACTGAGTGAGATATAAAACATTCTGTTCTACTCTATTTTATACTATGCTGTGCTATGCTACTTTACATGTATTTATCATGACCCTAATATGTGCCTAAATTCTTCTAACCAGTATGGTGGATGAAAATAAATATAGGATACTGTCCTGTTCCTCTAAAAACTTAGAATCTAAATTATTATATAATGTATAGCAACAAGAAACAGATCAGGTACAGACCAAGAATTTGGAATGAGACTCCAAAAAAAGAATAAATGATTATTTTGTATCCTAAAGTATAGGTAGATAATACTTTTATATATTAGAGCACAGAGACCAACCACATCCCTAGGAGTTTTGTCAAGCAGTTTTCATTTAAGTTTAAAATATTATATAAGGTTTAATCTATTAAATGAAACTACTATATCTTATTCCTGTCTTCTTCATTATACCTATATGCTCAACAAACACATAGGTCATGAACTGAAATACAATATTCACGGATTAGAAAATTCCAATAATTTTTAAAATGATATATCTACTTATATTATTAAACTTACTATTAAACTAAGTCTTAGAAAATACAAACTTTTCTCAGTTGCATATACTGACAAACTTGGAAGTTAGGCTTTCAATAACTGAGAAACAAATATGGCTTGACCTCCAGTGATATCTTTTGACAGGTATCAAGGCTTTTTAGCATAAAGTTAAACTCAATAGGTAAAAGAGAGGAAACAAGTGTAATATCTGGGATAGTCATCATTTTCTCTAACTTTAGTTTCTCTTGCATGAACTCCTTAAGCTCTGAGCCCCTTTTCTTCCTTGAGATATATAACATTTCATAACACTATATGAATTACAAATCAAGATGTACTGTAGAAATGACATAGTATTGATTTCCTAAGACGAGAAGCATCAATCTCACTCACAACAACTTTCAGAAATACCCTGATTCTTTTATTTCTGGCCTGTTTAAATGTGAATGAGCTTGTGTCACCACCTCTCTTTATAAACTTTTGTATATTTTTCCTCACAATACACCAGTATTCCTTGCTTTAACCCACCTCACCACAAGACACTGCATTATTATGGTATTTCTTTTAGCTGCCTTTAAGATTCTTGTTGGCTCATGAGCCAATGTCCTTTGCCAAAAAGTACAATAAATTCTATAATGAGGGTATCTAGCTATGATATACATACTTGACATGATACTACTTGTGAATTTTATTTCCATAATAACAAATTAATCTGCAGTATTAAATGATGAAGATACAGGTCAAATAGTGAACAAGGGTACTGTGTTCAGAACATCACGACAGTATGGCTCTTGTGACTAAAATATAATGCTTTGCGTTGGAAAGTTCCATTGAGAACATCGTGAAGGACATATGCACATACATCTTTTTAAATATTTGGGGAAGACCTTAGATAGCAACTGCTTCAAAGCACTCATTTTTAAGTGATAGATTTAAGGTTTTGTCCCTCAGTCATGTAGTCAAGGCAGAGGTCTCCAGTCTTGTTCTCTGAACCACAGTAACTCCCTCTCTTGGCATTGTATGAGGAGCTATGTGGGATTCAGTCTTTACCTAGGCTCCCTGAGGGAACCAAGGACCTCTTTGCTCACTTCATCCAGCAATTTTATGACTACAGAGTTCATCTGTGCAGACCCAGTGCTTCTTAGATTGGAAAACAGAAATACCAGTGGGACTTTTCACTCCCCTGGGCTCACTCTTCTGTTCCTTTCAGACTTGATAAGGATCCCATCTGTTAACTTTGGAACTGTAGTGTACAAGTTTTCAGAAGTGACATTGCTGACACTTTGTGCCTCTAATATTCTTCTGTGAGCATAAAAAGGAAGTGGAACAACTTGTCATTTCCAGTTACCTCTTGACAAGGAAAAACAACCATAGGGCACATCCTGCCAACTGAGTTTCTCTTAATGAACTTTTCTAATAAAAAACAATTATAAAGCATAAATAGTTATTACTTTTAGAGAATATGTCTAATTTGACCATCAAATTGGTTTCTTCCTCACACAAATGAATTGAGGTTATCAAGGGGCAATAGGGACATTCATAAAAGAAAATCAAATTCTACTAGCTTGCATTTTGCTTTGGATCTGTCTATTGGCTATTTAATGGATACTGAAAATTACCTTGTGTACAACTTGGGAATTTTTGGAATTACCTTGGGCTTGTTACTGAAACTTTCTAAGCCTTCTTGTTTCTCATCCATAAAATATATCCATAAAAAATATTCACTTCATAACATTACTATGAATAGCAAATGAGATAAAGTGTATAAAGTACTTAGAATAGTTCCTAGAATACATATACTCTTATACGAATCTCAGTGCTGATGATAATGATGATGACGATTTTATGCCAATACCTGAAGTAAAGTGTGCAGGCTGAAATTGTCTTAATTCTCACATGTAATGTATGATCATGTTTGCTAATAAATTTCCATAATTGGATCTCCTTCAGAGGATGAACAGAGTTGTACTAAGCTAAGTTGCAAAGTTGCAACTCAACTTGCAAAGTTGAGATTGTGAAACAATGTTTATACCAATCAGCCCTTTATATATAAATAAAATTTTCTCTGGATGTTTTCCTATTAATTTATAAATCAATTATTTTATGTTTTTGATGGCAGAATGTGTCCATTGCAAGTAGTACAACTCCTTTTCCAAAACCCTTAAATGCATTAAACTCCAAATGTATAGAGGAAAACATGCCTTAAAAGCAGCCTACACCCTTTAAATTCTCTGTACTTCATCCCCTCCCTCGGAACCTGGCCTTACCCCAGTGAAAAATTTAATGAAGCAACTCAAAATTGATAGCCAAATGAGGCAAAAGACCAAATTCATGCTCCCAATAGGAAACTAAAGTTTTGAAAAGGTGACAGGTGAATTAGTTCACTCTCCATTGCTCTAAGTTTCTGAAAATATATTTATTGTTTTCAATAGCAGCAGCTTTAGCTAGAAACTTAAAAGTTTCTTCAGTGATCTGGACAACCACATACAACCATTTCAAACCAGACCATCAGTCTTACATTCCTTCTCAAAGGCCCAAATGATATCCCATGAAACAGAGCAAGCTGCTTCATTAAGATAGTTCTTATTTCTAGAGAAAAGACACAGTAATGAAGCTACTTCTTCCTATTATAATACCTCCTGCTCAAAGGGACACCTTCAAGTTTGTTAGGCTAAGAAATGGACTTGCCTTAAATAATGGTCCCTGTGGTTTTAGTGTACTGATTTTAGGCAATGTGTTTTATTTTAAAACTATTCTTGTCATATAAGAGAGAAGGCAACAAATGCCAGTAAAAATTCTCAGATCAGATAAACAGGTATTTCTAAGTAGTTATTAAATGCATGGTGCTCTACCAAGAGTTATTATCTCTAGTGGAGAGAAACTGTACTACTGTAACTCCTTTCAGCCCACCAGGCTGCCCAATCTGGTGTAACCTCCAAGGCACATGATTTTGCTACACCTCTGATAAAAAGTAAACTTGTATTAAAGGAAACAGATCATTTGGTTGCTCAATTTTTAATGTTTTTCTTTTATAGCATTTTCACCCTTCTTTGGCTCATTCACCAATTCTAAGGTATATTTCAGGTCTCAGGTCTTTTCCTGATCAGTGTATTTAAAGTTCTACCTCCTTTTAATCTTGTTGCTATCTAATTTAATTTTTCTCAGTGGAAGTTATAATTATATAAAATTATCTTGTTCAATTATTTTATTTACTTTAATTTTCTTTCTTTTATTTTCTTTCATTACAGTCTTTTAAACTCCATCAGCCCCATAAGAGCAGAGGCATTATATGTGTTTTTCACTGCTCTATCTCAGCATCTAGAAGAATGTCTAGGAGATGATGAATAACTATTCGTCAACCTACCAGAAATTATGTATGGCATATATATATGCCAACAGTCTTACATTGCTTCTCAAAGACCCAAATGATATCCCATGAGAAAGGACAGGCTGTTTCTGTAAAAGGATAGTTCTTATTCATAATAAAGCTATTTCTTCCCATTATAATACTTCCTTTTCAAAGGGACACCTTCAGATATAGATATAGTTATAGACATAGCTATAAATATGTATTTACCAGGAGTACTTGCTCTTTTTGCTATGATATACAGACTGACTCAAGATTTTGAAAGAAAAAATATATATGTTTAAGGTTTTGGTAAAACTTCTACAAATTTTTATTCCAGTGCATAAAACCAGTTCAAAGGGCTCATGTCCTTTACATTCATGTTCATAGCCATAGTAAATTTAAAACCATAGAAAAAAAAATGTAATAGCAGCAAATCTCACAATAAAGAGATTTTATTTTTTTTTCATATATATCAAGTATATGCACTGATATCTGAACAAGAGAAGTCGCTGTGAAACATTATGTGGAGAAGTAAAGTTTTGTATTTTCGTTGTCTGATAAGAAATATTTATTATGTTCACAATTGGTTTGTAGCAGAATAAACTGTAGTATATCAGTTTTCTAGATCTTCTGCCAATTCCGATTCCCTTTAAAAATCATAATTACTATATTAATAGACATTTTGTTAAAACATATGCTATATTCCACTATGCCAAGGTTTGGAACTGCAGAGACAGTCCCTTGCACCTAAAGAGGAATAAATAGCTCTTTAAGATAAATATAGTAACTGTTACAAGGAAAGTTAAATATTCTTTGGAAACATAAAGAGAAAGAATTAACTCTGCTTTTTGTGAAAGAGAGATCACTCATTCACATATTCATTTACTTATAAGTATCTATTGTGCCTACACTATATATTAGAAACTGTACTAGCTGGTAAGATCTATATATAGTCTTTTTAAAATTTATTTTTTATTGAAGCATAATTGAATATATATAGACTTGAAGAAGACACAGAAATTACAGTCTAGAAAGGAAGAGAAAATGTACAATATGGTCATAATAAATACTAAAACACAGAAAGTACATAAAGCACATGAGAGGAACTCAAATCATATTGCAAAGTCAGGGAAAGCTTAAAAAAATGACAAAATTTCTAATCTGAGAGCTGAAGGATGTACTGGAATTATAAAGTAATAGTGAGACGTGCTGAAAAAAGAAAGCGTTGCAGACAAACAGCATGTTCAAATATGTATAAAAGAGAATTTAGGACATTCTATGAACCTAAGGAAGTTCAGCGTAAATGGAGCTTATCATAAACTTGAGAAATAGATGGGAAATGAAGTTGAGAAATAAGCAGAGGCTATTTAACATAGCACTTGGAAAGTCATGTTGAGACGACTATTGAAGGGTGAGCCTGAGTCTACCAAAGAAAGGAAGAATGAGCATTCCCAGAAAGGGAGGCTACATTGTACAAACACATAGAACTATGAAAGTCTTATTTAGCTAAAAGCAATTAAGCCAATGGGATGGAGTTAAGTGGTTACTGAATAAGTATGGAAGGGGCAAGAGATAAAAGCATTAAGTCTTACCTACCACTTTAGATCTAAAATAACTCTTTCCTTTGAAAAACATTTTCATTTATTGCCTTGAAAATTCATTACATATTAAAATCATAATACCTTTCTTTCTATGTTGTTCTTTATTGTGAATGTTTTATAATTTATTTTAAAGTGCAGGCTCCTTAAAGACAGGGAGTGCCTAGCAATCCCAAACCCAACTGATACTTGTTGATTTAATGATAGAGTAGATGGTGAAAATCCAACACTTGAAAATAGTACACTTGAATTTCTTTGTTAATTTTCAGTTGTTGGTATTTCTTAACTGAAGAAAAGGCAAAAAAAAAAAAAAAGTCCAAAGTAGAATCTGCTTATATCCTTGTTATAAATACCTACAAAGAGAAAAATATTGAGAAAATAGCAGAGATTCATTCCATTTCTGAATCCCCAAGGATATGCACGTAATTATTACTAAAATCTCCCCCTAACTCACATGTCTATACATATTACATTATTGAATATTTGTAAACTGAAGGAAGGAGAAATATGTAAGATACACACTATTTGGTTAATTTCATCTTATAACTGCATCTTAAAAGGTGTTACTATTTCATAAGATTTTTTGCACATTATGTTTCATCTTCAAACTGACTACATTCACTGTTTATATTTGTTTTAGGTGAGATATGTGTGCTTAAATGGAGTATGGCTCTTTTTTGTCATTTAAATCATCTCTGATTAAGGTTAATTATTACTAGGCTAATTTGTCATTGATGCTATTACTATTTGCAGAGACCAAAATAATCTGAATGATCAGGCTTCATTCCTAGTCAGTGACCACATACAAAGAGTTCATCTTTGTCTAATCTAAATTAAAGCTGTTTTCCCTTTCTCTGTTCAAACTTCTTAATGATATTCTAATCTAATTAGCATAAAATATTTTTCAGCTGTGAAAGATACCTTAGCCAACAGACGGTGCTATGTATAACATTTTTGTTAGTGTATAGTACTTAAAAATATAAATTACAGCTGAGCTTCAATTTAATTACACTGTTAGAAGACATATGAAAGTAAATTTCTTGAAAATACATATTTCATAAAGCTTGTAAGATATGAGAAAACATGCAAAGTCACTGAAGAATGTTGAGTTGAGTCAGGGGTCACAGGCTTTTCAATTATGCATGTAACCTTGTTAGAGTTTGGGATGTTCATGTTCATAAAGATGAAGCTTAACATTTGGTTTGATTTGGGGGGGCCTGTAAGTGATCAAGAGGTCAACTGTCTGTTCTGAAAATACCTTTCTCTGAAATCTTCTTTCTACCTCCAATATCCTGTCTCTTCAATCCACCTTTACATGACCACCACATCAACTTTTCAAGGCCTGTCTTTTTGCATTCAGCAATGAGAAACCAGTGTGGTCTTTGAGAAGCTGAATAAAAGAATCCAAGGTCCTGATTTCTCGGTCTAGCCTTCAACTCCTTACTGTCAACCTACTTTTCAAGCATTTGGTCCACCATTTCCCTGCAAAAATAAACTTACATAAATCAGTTATATTGACCTTGTAAGATGCTGTGACTAAGTCACAATCTGGAATACAGCAATTGGTCAACATAGCCTCATATGCCACTTTTTTCTGTGATGCTTTTTTGATGACAAAGTCTATAGATATTCTTGTTCAACTCTGAACTCTCCTAACACTTAATATTACTACATTTACTTTAACTTGATCTCACATTGCTTTTTGTTATAAAATGTCTTAACAGAAATAAATCTAATTTGCTGTGTTTCTGGTTTATTGACTAAATCAAAAGTTTGTAGAAGATAGAGCTGGTAACATCAACGTGTGAAACTGATGAATTCAAATAACCATTTTCAGTTGGATTCTGTTCTTTTAGTAGCAGACTGATATAAATTTTCATCTATCAACAGATTTTCAGTCTTGTTCTCCTTGAAAAAATACATAAGATACTAATTTTAGCTTTTTATTTTTACATAGATTGTATGAATAGTTGTTACAGTTAGGTTTATTACTTTTTTTTTCTCTTGTAGAATGTTCCAGGTGGATTATTTACTACTTTTGAGTAAGTATTTGTGCAATGGAAGAAGAGAGAACAATGAGACCAGAAAAGCCCAGAAACCATTTTTCAAGGGAAAAATTACCAATTACAGCCATGATAAACATAAAGCATTTTATTTTTTAATTAATTTTGATTGGAGTATAGTTGACGTAAAACGTTGTGATAGTTTCCACTGTACAGCAAAGTGAATCAGTTATACATATATCACTCTTTTTTAGATTCTATTCCCATATAGGTTATTGTGAGTATTGAGTACAGTTCCATGTGCTATACAGTAGGTTCTCATTAGTTATCTATTTTATATATAGTAATGTGTATATGTCAATCCCAATCTCCCATTTTATCCCTCCCAAAGTATTTTAAATATACTCAGCAATACACATAATGAGAAAATAAGTCTTCACAGTGGGCTTAGGCTGTAGCATCCAGGGCATTTGAAAATGGCTCAGTTCTCACACAAAACATTTCATTGGTTATTCTAAGCTTGTTAACCACTTCATAAGCATTTTCATTTGGCTTGTTTTTATAATTCCTGTCACTTTGTTGGTATTCATTATTATTTGAGTCATGGTCATCATGCTTCTATATAAACCTTTAAATAGAATTGCCTTCTGGTCTTTGAAAATATGGATAATTTCTAATTTGCAGTATTTATCCAATAACTGGAGATAATGAATAGCAGTTGATATTTTTTCTGAGTATGAATCACATTTTAAAAATTTCTTTGCTTGTCTTCTAAAACTTTTGTAGCATATTGGTCATTTTACATAATATACTTTAGCAATTCTATATCTGGATGTTTTCTTACTAAAGGTTGTAGTTGTTTTGATTTGTTTGTTTGCTTAGGAACTTCTTTGGATTAAATCTCTGAAATCTGTTTTTCCATCAATGTGAATTTTTTATTTTGCTTTTTTATTGTTGTATTTTTTATTTTTAAGCCTGGATCCCTGGGGGTTTCTCCTTTATCTACACAACTTGTTATTCAGTGAAAGATTGATCAGTAGTTATGCTCAAACATACCCAGCCAAGTGAGTCTTCCACTCCCTTTTGATGGATCTCTGCGTGGTTCAAGGAATACATTAAAAGTTTAAACCATTTTCAAGTCTTGTCTGGCTCTTATTTTGTGCCATGCCCTTTCACATCTCCTCTGCATGTATGCACAGGTTTCCTTGGCCAGTGATGCATGGGTGGCTTTCCCCTTCCTCCTGTCTTGCTGTGCATGAGTCCAGCCTTAGGTCAACCCAGGATATGTAGAGAGCTTATCAGCTGCGTTACCTTCTGGAAAACTGTCTGGCTATCAGTTATTTGCTTGCCCTAAAAGGACTGAAACCTCAGATTAGCAGATCTGCTGGCCTCTCCTTGTTTGCTTGATACTGACTTCACCACTTTAACTGATGGTGCTTCACCTCAAGGGAGCCACCTCTAACAGCAACAGCCAGACTGCTAATTTTCATGGTCTGCCCCATCCTGGCTGAACTATTTGCCACAAGAGATGAGGTGTGTTTAGGAGTACTGCCAACCAAGAATGCCCTATAGTCCCACTGTTCCTACTCAATGTTTAGTAGTTTTCGTGAATAAAAACTCTCTGGTTTGTTGTACATAGCTATTTCTCTAGCATTTAAATAGCTGTTTTTGACAGTTCTGTGCAGCTTTACAGTGAATTTCTGCCTAGAGAATTTTTCAACCTCTTTACTTCACCGTGACAAAAGTGGGTCAGTATTATTCTCCCCCCAAGACCACTCCTATCAAATTCATCAATGGGCAGTCAGTCTAATAATGGATTTGTTCTGTTTCTTCAATTTGACAAGTACTTCTACACAAATGATATATTCACTACTGAGATAAAAAAGTTGACCTAGTCCATTTTGCTTATTTGTTTAAGAATTTAAGGTCATTACTATGGTTATATATTTGGTTTGACCGCAAGAAATATTCACCCAATTACTTTGAAATTTATCTTTCCCTTTGCTAAGCTCATTTATATGATTTATGTAAACTTTTTTCTCATTAAAAATAAAATAAAGCAAATCTTGTATTTCTTTCTATGATAACTTTATAAAAGAAGTTAAAATATGTTAGAAAGCAAACAGTAGCCCAGGGTAATTTAGAAAGATTTTATTACTTTGTCCTTTTTGAGGTTTAAATTTATAGAGAGTTCTTCCACTTCTTAAGGAGGAGGGGTGAAAGATATTAGAGTATTTGTGTTTGTTTTAGATTAAAGTGAGTTTATTCAAGTCTTTACATCATTTTCTTGAAATAGAAAATTGTACGGTGCTTTGAAAGTGACAACTACCACTGCTGGAATCAGGGTGTCATTAGACTGAGATCTATTGAAATTGACTTCGTTGGAGTTGGATAAGCCAAACATAATTTCCATGATTTCCTATGGCCATTCAGAGCTCTAGTTAACATTTTAACTTTAAATTTGGGGTTTATGCATATTTTTAAGGTGGTTAGAAAATAACTGCCTCTAGTATTGTGAGGTTTCATATGAAAAAAGAAACTATTCATTAAATAATTTTTTTCCATTACTATTATCTGAATGCAAAATAAGTATCCATTTAAAAAAGGGCAAATTTGTGAATTTCTACTTAACCTACTTCACAGCAAAAGATTCAGAAGAGAAATAGAAAATAAGGGGAAAATTAAGGTACATAAAATAATAGTTATTGGTTTGGAGTAAAAAGAAAATACTTACTTCAACATAAGTATGTAAAAGGTCAAAGAATATATTTTTTTATAAATTTTTTTTTTTTTTTTTTTGCGGTACGCGGGCCTCTCACTGTTGTGGCCTCTCCCATTGTGGAGCACAGGCTCCGGACGCGCAGGCCCAGCGGCCATGGCTCACGAGCCCAGCCACTCCGTGGCATGTGGGATCTTCCCGGACCGGGGCACGAACCCGTGTCCCCTGCATCGACAGGTGGACTCTCAACCACTGCGCCACCAGGGAAGCCCCAAAGAATATTTTTGAAACTTCTAATTTTATTGGATACCTTATAATATATTGCATCAAAGAGTACAGAAAGGATTCTAATTTATTTTCATTAAAAGAGTAGATATATTATGAATCAATAATTACCCTTTGTGCAATCTGGCTAAAGAATAGGCAGAGAAAAAGATACAGAAAATCTACATAAAAATAAATGTAAACCCTTATTTTTAATTTTGGAAATGGTTTCTGTAAAAGACATAAATTTAATTCCACCAAAAATTTGTACACAGTAAGTTATCTGTAACATATTCAAATTGCATGTGTGTGAAGTAATAGCTCACTACAAGGCTGACATGTGGCTTTATTTAAAGTGATGTCAGGACTTCCCTGGTGGTGCAATGGTTGAGAATCCTCCTGCCAATGCAGGAGACACGGGTTTGAGCCCTGGCCTGGGAAGATCCTACATGCCGCGGAGCAACTAAGCCTGTGTGCCACAACTACTGAGCCTCTGCTCTAGAGCCTGTGAGCCACGACTACTGAGCCCCCGTGTTGCAACTACTGAAGCCCGTGAGCCTAGAGCCCGTGCTCTGCAAGCCCCTGCTTGCCACAGCTAGAGAAAGCCCATGCACAGCAACGAAGACCCAACACAGCCAATAAATTAATAAATAAATAAATTTATTTAAAAATAAAAAATAAAAAGAATAAATGAAGTGATGTCAAATTGTGATTTTAGAGATGAGAGAGATTTTGTAGCATAGTGACTGGTTTTGTCTGAAATATCGTCAGGGTAATCTTTTTATCTTAATATAAATCACACTTTATGTATTAATTTTTCATTTTTTACCAAGGATTTTTATAAATATTTTCTCTATAATACGGCTTTTACAGAAGATACAATTGCTGCCAGATATCCAGCAGATTGGAAGCATATATTTCACTAACCTTAAATTTCTCATTTTTTACCAAGTCCAGTTTACACACCAACCTTCACAAATAGCTCTGCAGAAGTTTTCTTTTAACCTAAAACAGTGGCATTACACTCAGCTGTTTAACAGTAAATGACCCATGAGTTTACTGACAAAGAAAAAATGGACTTAATATTTTATTAGTGCAATTACTCCTAATAAAGCTTTTTTTGCACTGGACTTGGCTTCCAGAGCCCTTTGGACAATTGGAAGTATTAAATTCAGCATCAATGTGCAAAGAGCTGGTATCATTAAGGATACTCAAAAGCATATGCCAAGACACCAACGGCAATTCAAAACAAATTTAGAAGGCTTAGAAATTGCCTTTATTTAGGCTCTACTGGAAGCAGTTCTCTTAGATGTATGCATATAACATCTTTTTAATGACTCCATTTCTACACTGCAGAGTTTAATCAGAATGAAATACTCAGGAAGTAAATGGGGATTGGGACATTTGACACCTGGGTCTATGACAGTCTGTGTCCAGGAAGGTGTTTATGATGTAGAATCAGTGATGTCCTATTTGTCTTTAAAAAGAAATTGGTCTTTAACTGCCAAAAATAAGAGTATTAAATAGAGGCTTAGGAGGTGATCATGATGCCATTTTTGTTACTGCCTTTCCTTTCCCAAGAGAAAAAAGAAGGGCTGGGAAAAAATTTTTTGGACCAGATGAATATTTGATACTTAAACTGTCTACAAGGTAGTGTCTGAAAATAAAAAGATACATGCTGTGGCTAACTTCCTATTGACAAACTATTGCTTCCATCAACCCCAAAGAATCAACTTAAAACTGAGCATCCACCCAATGTTCACAGCAGCACTATTTACAATAGTCAAGACATGGAAATAACCTAAATGACCATCAAGAGATGAGTGGATAAAGAAGATGTGGTACATATATACAATGGAATATTACTTAGCCACAAAAAAGAACAAAATAATGTCATTTGCAACAACATGGATGAACATAGAGATTACCATACTAAGTAAAGTCAAACAAATACAAATATCATATGATATCACTTATATATGGAATCTAATTTTTAAAAAAGATGCTAATGAATTTATTTACAAAATGGAAACAGACTCACAGATTTCGAAAACAAACCTATGGTTACTAAAGGAGAAATGTGAGGTGGGGGAAGGAATAAATTAGGAGCTTGGGATTAACATACACACACTACTATATATAAAATAGATAATCAACAAAGACCTATTGTATAACACAGGGAACTCTACTCAATAATCTGTAATAATCTATATGGGTAAAGAATTTGAAAAAGAATGAATATATGTATACGTATAACTGAATCACTTTGCTATGCACCTGAAACTAACACACTGTAAATCAACTATACTCCAATAAAATTTTTTTTAAATAATAATAATTTAATTAAAAAACTGAGCATCAAGAGGAAGTTGAGGAAAAGATTTCCAAAGATTATTCTAAGGCCCCAACTCTTAATTTATCACTACCATTCATGCCTAGTAATTTGCTCTGCTATGTATTTTTATTACTAGTAAGAGTTTGAAATAAACTTTAAAAGACAATTTTACAATCTATGAACTTAAAGTTTCGAGAAAAAAACCCATAGATGAAGTAAACTAGTATAAAACAATATTGCACTATAGCAAAGCTTTTTAAAAGGCTTCACTTCTAGGGTTGTGCTTATAAGAATTTATTAGCAAATGTTATATGCCATATGGTAACTTTGATTTATAAACTGCAGGTGTTTCATTTCATTTTTCCAATTATTAAATACAAATATTTTTATGGCAAGGATTTTTTTCCTTGTTTTCCCCCAGCACATTTTTACTGAACTAGCCATTACCTCATTTAGCTGCTTTTGTTCAAATGAGTTTTCACCAAGTCTCTGCAGGGATTTTTGTTCAGTTCTGCTTAGAATCAGGGAAAG
>NW_006777583.1:6875991-6889537 GCF_000442215.2 Lipotes vexillifer | reverse complement strand
GGAAAGAGACCTAAATAGAGGGTTCTCTTCAGAACATTGGTTCTGTAACATAACCATATGTGTGAATCGATATGAATACTCTTGAATAAAATATCTAATCAAAAGCCCTTTCATCACATTTCTCAGTGGTCTCGGAACTACCACAAGAGGAGCTGGTTGCCAAAGCTCCTCTCTGCCCTCCACCACCTTCTTCTCTTCGGTTCTGGTAGAGGCTGCTTTGTTTCCTAGGGAGGGTATTATCCCATTTTTCTGATGTTAGACTGAAGTGGTACATGCGTAGTCAAGCTCAATGAAAGAGCCTATAGAGGGTGTTTTGTTTTTGTTTTTGTTTTTGTTTTTTTGCCAGCTGTTCTCTTGCTCCACACCAAAAGCCATACATTCTTTATTGAAATAACCATCACTTCAAGAGGGCAATTGGTCAGGAGCCAACTAGGGACAGTGAATGGAGGAGGTTTTTTTTTTTTTTTTTTTTTTCCTTGCGTTATGCGGGCCTCTCACTGTTGTGGCTTCTCCCATTTGCGGAGCACAGGCTCCGGACGCGCAGGCTCAGCGGCCATGGCTCACGGGCCCAGCCGCTCCGCGGCATGTGGGATCTTCCCGAAACGGGGCACGAACCCGCGTCCCCTGCATCGGCAGGCGGACTCTCAAGCACTGCGCCACCAGGGAAGCCCTGGAGGAGGTTTTTTTAATGCAAACTTGAAGCTAGCTATGGAATCCTGACTTACCACAAGCTGGAAGTGGCCCAAACCAGAAAAAATTTCAGTCAATACACAGCTTCACAGAATCCTGGGGGTTGGGGGAGAATACCACTATGTCTTTTAGATAAGATCTTGGCTGGGCCTCTGTCAAGATATATTAAGGAAGACTTTTATTATTTTTTTTAGAGTTAGCAGTTGGATTCAAGAAAGGCAATGGATAAGAAAAGAAAGCTCATATTCCTTCTGTCTACAGAAGCTTAGACTAAATAACACAATATTCTACACCTACCAAAACACCTGAGGCTGGGCAGCATTGGGGGGCTTTATTGGGAAGAGGATGTGGTGTCTCAATTGGATCATTTACATCCAAACAAGTCAGTGTGATTTGAGGCTTTTTACCTTAAACTGATGATGAAATAATGACAAGCAACATTTATTGAGCAGTTACTATGTATCAGCCAATATGCCAACAGTTTTCTGTGTTATTAAAATATATAAAATTGCCATATAGACAGATTTGGGCAATTTCATCTAGTTATGCATAATTTATTATTTCAATTGATATTCACAATAGCTATGAATTGATATCATCACACCAACCTTATAGATAAAGAAACTAGTCAGTCTTTCCCAACTTTTGTTGAGAAGGTACTGTTTTAGGTACCTGATAAGAATGAACCCATTTAATTATTGCAATGACCTAATGAGGTACAACAGATTATATCCAGTATTAAGATTTAACTACCGATGAGAAAGCTGAGGCACAGAGAAGTAAAGTACACTGTGGAAGCCTGCACAGCTTATAAGGGTGTAAAGATGGAAACTGAACGGAGGCAATACGATCCCAGAAAATGCAGAAGATCATGTGACATTTCCATCGTCACACAGTCAGGAAGGTGCAGAGCCACAGTTCAACCCAGATCTTTTTGATTTTACAGATTATATTCTTTAGAACTATTCTATCCTGTGGTTGAGAACTGAATAAAAGAAGCCAACACTTGGCGAGCATTCTACAGTTAGTAGAGATGAAGTGTGTTTGGATTCCATTTTATGAAAGAAACTAACATTTTTTGAATATTCATTATATGATAGATACTGGACTGGCAATTGACTTAACTTATCAATTTCCATCCTCCTCCAGGAAATTATTATCCCCATTTTAACGAGAGAAAAAAATAAGTTCAGAGGAGTTAAGTAACTTGTTCAACTTGGCAAAGCAGGCATTCAAGCCCAAGTCTGTGCCATTCCTTTTGGTGATGCAGTGAAAGGAGCAGGAACTCGAGAGCTGGTGAAATACTGAATCTGAAATTGGGCTGCTGGGGCTTGCTTAGAGCTGCAGGGCAGGCTGAGAGGTCTTCAGGCTCTGCACACGCCTGGGGAGCTAGGCACCCTGGTCTCTTGCAAGCCAGACCAAGTAGTGATCCAAAGCTTCCTCGTGATGCCAAGCTGTGCAAGATTCAGAGCCACAGCCTCCATCAACCAGCCAGAGTCTTTTCTTCTGCAGTAAGCTTTGCCCTGCAGGGCCAGGATCAAAACTTGGTCTCCACAGGCCTCCTCACACAGATTGTTACCAAGAAAGTAAACAATCTAAAATCAAAAATTCTGCTCTGGAGGAGGCAGGAAAGACAAGAGGCTTGACTGCCCTTGCTTATTGCAAACGAGACAATTTGGGTTACAGCTGGTGCATGGGAAACTCATTATGGCCACTTGAAGCCTTGGCAAATACAGCAGGTAACCTGAGAGCCACAGCATGGAGCCTCCTGGTCCAGTAGTCAATCAATCTGCTGGCCAGATTGTGCCAAAGCAGACAGCACAGACCAGAGCGAGGCAGCAGATTAGGCCCCAGTAGTGCACATGGTCAGCTAAGTAGGAAAACAGGGCTGGATCATGATCAGCAGTGATGGCAGAAGCAGCTCAGCATAGAATCATCATCAGTTTCTCTGAAGTTGAGACAGAATTTGACAAAGTACCCTTGAGAAGGGGTGGCTCCATTATTAATAATGGTAATAATAATGACAATAATAATAATAATACAATAAGCGCTTTACTGAATTAGTCAGGACCCTGGCATTACACAGAACTCAGATTAGATGGGTTCATTGAAAAGAATTTAATGACAGGACAACTTACAATAATGAGGGTAGATTTAAGAGACCCCCAAAGTAATGTTGAGATGCTGAGTTTAGTAAGCCTGAAAGGTGCAAGGGGAAAACATTGTGCTGTGAGGGATCAGTGATAGCTCAGGGTAGCTGTGATGATGCAGGATGCAGCCACCTTCAGGACTGTGATTTTGAAGGTGGGAGGGAGTGAGGAGAATATTCCCTAACTTGTTTTTCTTCCCATTGACTGAACCAACCCAAAAGCCACATTGGAAAGGGAGCCCAGCTGATGCAATCTGTGCAGATCAGCTGCTCAGAGATGGGCATGCAATGTTTTTGAGTGGGCAAACAGATTAATCATCTAATCATCAACCTTGATAAGTGGTTCAGTCTTCAGAAGAGTGGCGTCAAATGCAGATATCTTCAGGGGACGCACAGGTACACAAACACGAAGAGGGAACAACAGGTCAATAACAGACTAGTGAGTATGTGCTCATCTAAGGGTGCATGGACACAACCCATGTCACTGCCTTTCAGCCTCAGGGTAATGTAGACCCAGCACTGCTAGAAGATCTGTTTTTAGAAGTGAAGCCGAAAGTCCAGATTATTGTGTGAAATCTCCTTAATTTTAAATATTGGCAGTTCATTGGGGAAAAAAGTAGAGTTCCTGATGACCAAATAAAACACACCTGTGAGAGGTATTAATCCCACTTTTTGGAAATGAAGATTATGTTGTGAATTCTACTAATTTTTTAAACATTGGCAATTCATTGAAAAAAAATCTTGTGATGACCAAATAAAGGACATCTGTGTAGGTATCCATCCCACAGGCCACTTATGTTGGATTACTCTTCTTACCCCACTCATATCTTCTAGGTTCTTTTTTACTCCAGACACTGATGAGGTAAAAAGCTTCACTATGGGGAACATGATACATGTTTTTACAGCAGCACTGAATAGATTTCACTTTTCTGCCCCAGCGCTTTTCTGACCCCCCCACCCCCCCACCACAATGTTACAGTTGGAGGAACCACCTAGTACTCGGTACTTGCGTCTGAGTAATTAGAAATTCAAGAAGGTATAGATGACCAATGTGGTACCCAAGCTAGTTGATAATCACTCCCCGTTCCATCCCCTTGGCTGGGCAATTCCAAGACCCATGTGCATGGCTCCTCAGAGAGTTCAACTGCAATAACCCACAATGGTAGACAAAGGATGAGAATGCATCCTTATGCTGGCTTCACCTCTCCCATTCTTAATTTTCCTGAGTCTCTTGCTCCCGTACGTCGGGATAGAATACCAGAATAAACCACCTGCACACAACCTCCTTCTTAGGCTTTGCTTTCTGGAGAGACTGCTTCTAAGACACTATCATTTCACAAATTCTGCTTGAGAAAAAATCTTAAGAAGGTTTTTCTGACTTTGTCTGAAAGACACTTTATGTTCACAGAATAAATATTGAATATTTGTGACAGAGGATCCCAACCAACCCTAAGTGTTTAAATACATGCGTTTAAGCTGAGAGAGAGGGTAGAAAGACAACTTGCATATTTGTGGCCAGATACTGACCCAAGTCAGGAAATATATTCTGTAATGAATAAGCATGAATGTTTGGTTACCTTTTGAGCCCCCATCCCTTAGGAAATCAGTAGGAAATTTGATCTTGTCAGGAAATATATTCTGTAATGAATAAGCATGAATGTTTGGTTACCTTTTGAGTCCCCATCTCTTAGGAAATCAGTAGGAAATTTTATCTTGAAATATTTAACTTTTTTATGTGTTTAAATGCTGATTCCTAAAGTGTTTTTTGCACTCTTTTAGGTAAGGGAATGTACAATACATATATTATCATCCTTCACAATAACAGTGTTAGTGTGTAAAGCCTAGCAAATAAGCATGTGATTAAACAAAATAAGACACAGTGTCAAGTGAATTTTATTTATAATCCATGCATTGATTGATCAAATCAATTCATCCAATTATTCATATGTTCAGTGTATGTATATTATGTACTTTGTATATGTCAGGCACTGTGCTACACCCTGGATTATCACAGTGAAGCCAAAGCTTTATCCCTGCCTTCATAAAGCTCATAGGCTAGTTTGTGGAAAAATGAATTAAACATGTACAAATAGAAAATTAATAAATAAGTAAATTTGTCAGAGGAAAATACAGCGTTCTGGAATTACATCAGAGGTGCTCTTAACCCCAGATTTAGGAGATGAGGGAAAGTTCCTATAAGGAAGTTAGTTTTCAACTGAGATCTTAAGGACAAACAGAATTAGCTGAGGAGTAGAAATAGGAAAGGCTTACTTCTAGTACAAGAACCCAAAGGTGCCAGAGCTAGGGGCTGTAAGAGAGCATTGGAATGTTTGGATTGTGGGGGGAAGTATGATGAGGGTTGCTCACTAGAGAGGCAAGAAGCAGGTCAGGAAGACCATGTAAGGCATGTGAAGGAGCATGGTCTTCACTCCCTCTGGTTTTGAGGGAGGATGGGGCAAAAACTCCCAGGCTCTCTCAGCTTTCTCTGTGGGAGGGCATGGCAGAACCCAACAGCCAATGTCAGCCCTTTTCAAAGAGAGGCAGGGGCTGGCTCCTGGAAACAAAAGCACACAGAAAGCGTATTGAAGCTGGGAAGTAGGCTGGGGAGTGGCGAATTGTTACACCATCACAGTAAAAAGGGATCTGAGGGTATCGGGATGAAATTCTTCCATTTTTCAGTGTACCAGTACTCACAAGCACAAATGTGTATTAGTCATTATAGCTATACACATTAACAAGCAAAAGTTATTTTGCAATGATTTATAAAAGATGTTATCTAACATTATCAACATTTTTACATGAAGATATTATAGTCAAAAACTTCCCTAACGTGGAAAAGGAAATAGATGGCTAACTCCAGGAAGTGCAGAGAGTTCCATACAGGATAAACCCAAGGAGAAACACGCAGAGATACACAGTAATAAAATGGGCAAAAATTGAAGACTAGGAATGGTCAGCAGTTGACCCAAGCTGAAAAGTTTAGATGACCATATAACCTTTATCTTCAGAATCCAGGTCTTCTTAAAAGTTAACATTAGCTTAGTCCCCTCTAATTTTATTGTTCTGCCCCCATCTCCTCGGCCTCAGGAGTAAAGTTCTTCCCTGGGCTGCAACCGTGGGATCCCTGAACGCACTGTAGACAAACCAGCTGCCAACCAAGCAATTATATTTATTGAGAGCCCCTTTGCACCAACGCCTAGCAGATCCCTGACAAAAATATGTTGAAGGATATCATCTCTCCTCCGTTTTAAACACAGCCATACTCTCCTTACAGCTCAAAATCAGTCTTTTACTTCCATTTACAGATTGCTCTAGACTCATTTATTATTAACGCTAACACTACCATTTTTATACCTTAGGCTCAAGGCAAGAGAGGTACAAACACTGTGAGGCATTCATTTTCTCATTCATGTCAATGCCAGCACTTCTCTTGCACAAACCTGAGAGTGAGTGTCTCCTTAAACTGTGCACCCAGGTGCCTCACATCCCTCCCCCTAAACAGAGTCTAGCCCTATGTAGACACATTCAAGAAGTAGTGCAAAAAAGGAGGACTTTCTCCACACTGGCCAGAAACGGTTATCTTTCTCCTCACTCCTTTTCACATCCAGGGATGTATTTTGTATCATCAAATCATTCAAATCCAAAGTGTATAAACTCCAAAGACAGAAAAACGTAAAGTACAACCATAGCACCATGGGCACTGCAGAAATACGGCAGAGCTCACATCTGATCATGGTACATACACATATGTAATGGACAAGACTCAGTTCCTTGTCTTCCTGTGATGTCACACAGTAGATGAGGATATTATAAAGAGTCTTTAGAAAATTACTCAGGTGTATTTGTACCATCCCTTCCTTCATTCATGTAATAAAAGTGCCTTGAACGTCAACTATATGCCAACCATAGGGTCTGGTGCTGGGAACACAAAGATGATGATGCAGTATGGGTCTCTTTTCAAGAAAGTAATTTAATCTATCCTCCTGTCACTGGGAAGATGACAGACTACTGTGACAGAAAGTTCATAAAAAAGTAGAAAAGGCTATTTCAGTAACATATCCCATATTCTGACTGTCCTTTCAGCATCACAGCTCTTACTGACTAAAGAGCAATTTTCAAGTGGAAGATTGAAAATGAGACATGGCATGTGTAGTCTGAATGCAAAAGTGCTGATAACCACTTGCCACATTTTAATAATAACTAGTAGTAGAAGCAATTAAATCAGTTCCAGAGAGAACTGGAAGATGGCATAATAAACTTGTCTTGAAATGAAAGAAGTGAAAAGAATCCACTTCACTTGCACACAGGCATTCACTGGCCTGGGTCTGACCACTGAACTTCATTTTAAGATAAATAATTTAAGTTTAAAATGTCAAAACAAAATAAAGCTCAAAATGTCAAAATGGTCAAGCCTAGTGGTTAGGATCAGAAGCTCTGGAACCAGACTGCCTGGGGCTGTTGTTCAGCCTGGCCACTTACTGTCTACTGGACCTTGAATGAGTTACTTAACATTCTGTTGCTCAGTTTCCTCACCTGTAAAATAGCTAACATAATAATTTGTACTTCATAGGGTTTTTATGAATACAATTGAATTAATAATTGAAAAGTTCTTAAATCAGGGCCTGGAACGTTGAAGCACTCAATAAAATGTCTTGACAGGGCTTCCCTGGTGGCGCAGTGGTTGAGAGTCCACCTGCCGATGCAGGGGACACAGGTTCATGCCCTGGTCCGGAAAGATCCCACATGCCACGGAGTGGCTGGGCCCGTGAGCCATGGCCGCTGAGCCTGCACATCCGGAGCCTGTGCTCCACAACGGAAGAGGCCACAACAGTGAGAGGCCCGCGTACCGCAAAAAAAAAAAAAAAAAAAAATCTTGACATAATTATTACTGCCTGGAAAATATGAATAATAATATATTTGTTTTTCTTATAGAGTCATATTTATGCAAGTAGATAAAATAAATTAAAATGAACTAGAAGTAGTAAATTTTAAAAATATATTATTGTGGTAAAATGTATATGACATTAAAAGTTGTGAGTTTTTTTAACCATTTAGTGTACAATTGAATGGCATTAATTACATTCACAATGTTGTCAACCATCACCATTATTTCCAAACTGTTTTCATCCCCCCAAATAGAAACTCTGTAACCATTAAGCGATAATTCCCTCTTCCCAGTTCCAGTCCCTGTTAACCTTAAATGTACTTTCTGTTTCCATCAGTTTGCCTATCCTAGGTATTTCATATAGGTGGGCTCATACAAAATTTGTCTTTTTTTTAAATTTATTTATCTTATTTTATTTTATTGGAGTAAAATTGCTTTACAATACTGTGTTAGTTTCTGCTGTACAATGAAGTGAATCAGCTATATGTATACCTATATCCCCTGCCTCTTGGACTTCCCTCCTCCCCTTCTCCCCTGCCCCCATCTAGGTCATCACAGAGCACCAAGCTGAGCTCCCTGTGCTATACAGCAGGTTCCCACTAATTATCTATTTTACACATGGTAGTGTATTTATGTCAAACCTAATCTCCCAATTCGCCCCATCCTCCCCTTCCCCCACTGTGTCCACATGTCCATTCTCTACGTCTACATCTCTATTCCTGCCCTACAAATAGGTAGATGGACCTAGAGTCTGTCATACAGAGTGAAGTAAGCCAGAAAGAGAAAAACAAATATCGTTTGTTAATGAAATTTGTCTTTTTATGTATTATTTCACTTAGCATAATTTCTTCAAGATTTATCCATATTGTAGTATGTTTCAGAACTTCCTTTCTTTTTATGGTTGAATATTATTCATTGTATGGATATATTGCATTTTGTTCATCTGTTGATGGACACTTGGTTATTTCTACCTTTTGACTATTGTGAATAATGCTACAGTAAACACTGGTATACAAGTATCTATTTGAGACTCTTTTCAGTTCTAGTAAGTATATATCTATTAGTAGAATTTGTGGGTTATATGATAATTCTATTTAATTTTTTGAGGAACCGCCATGTTGTTTTCCCCAGTGGGTCTACCATTTTCCTTCCCACCAACAAATGTATAAGGGTTCCAGTTTCTCCACTACCCCACCAGAATTTGTTGTTTTCTGATGACCATGATGATTTCCATGCCAGAAGGTTTGAAGTTGTATCTCATGATAGTTTGGATTTATATTTACATAGTGACATATGATGTTGAGCAATTCATGTGTTTATTGGTCATTTGAATAGCTCTTTTTTTGGAGGACTGTCTATTCAAGTCCTCTGTCCATTTGCTAATTGGGTTGTTTGTCCTTTTGTTGTTGAGTTGTATGAGTTCTTTGTATAATCTGGATATTAAACTCTTATTAGACATATGATTTGAATATATGCAAAGATTTACAAAAATATTCTCCCATTCTGTAGGTTGTCCTTTTTTGATAATGTTCTTTGATGCACCAAAGCTTTTAATTTTGATAAAGTTCAATTTATCTATTTTTCTTTTGTTGTCAAGGTCAAAGATTTACCTCTTTGTTTTCTTCTAAGAGCTTTATGATTTTAGTTTGAATTAAATATAATAAATTATTTTTAAAACAGCACATATCATATACTATTTGTAGCATGTTTTTCACCCAGAACTACCCAAAAGACATTAACACACTCAGCTCTCATGATTTGTGGCAGAGATATTGCATATATGATCAGAGCATTCGCCTGGCATTGTACATAATTATAGCTTCCATCCTCACCTTTAGTCACATCTTTGCACCTGTCTGAGATATTCAAACAAATGTAGTTGGACAGCATTTTATGACATAAACATAGAAAAAAGGGTTAGTGCTCCTGATCTCAAGTACTGGTGATAAGAAGACTTTGACCCTGAAGATGCATAAGACAAAAATTCAGCTAAAACTTTGATTCATTTAAGGAAGAAAAAAGTTCTAATTAAACCCATGGTAGTTTTTAATAGGTATTTCCTTAACATAGGAATTTCAAAAGTTATGCAAGACCTCAATAACTTAGAATTTCCCTTTGCTGAATAATCCTTCAGTTATTCCTTCAGTTACCAAAGAATTCATCATAGAGGTCCATTTAGATAAAAAATCCTTTAATGTATTTTTAAATGTCTTGATGTCAAAAATAATAATTAGTAATGTTATTAGAAACTAAAATATTTCACAAGATCAAGCACATTTGCATTAAAAAATTTTTAAGTTATCCAATTTAAAGTAAGGTGTAACAACTATATTTTAAATGCTATCAGTCAAATTACTGAAATAAATAATGTGCTTACAATGAGATAGTGGAGTTTCTCTGGTAATATATCCTTAGTGACTGCATTGAAGGACTTAAAATTACCCAGGGACTTTTAATTTGGAACAGTACTTGGCTCATTATTTTGCACTGTACAAGTTTTTGGAGGATAAGGCCATCAAGACTATGTATTTTTACACCCAAATCCCACCATATAATTCCTTTAACACAACAGGCATTCAAGAAGCACTTGTTGAACAAAACATATAGTTATATACATACCTAGAGTTGATAATTAATAAATATTTGATCACCAAATGAAAAAGCATATTAAAATAAAGAATATATAATATTGTAATAATATTAATTATTACAATCAAGGAACACAGTGTATCTTTTCATTTCTTTATATTATTTTCAAATTCCTTCATCAATATTTTAGAATTTTCAGAGTATAGGCTTTCACCTCCTTGGTAATTTTATTCCTAGGTATTTTATTATTTTTGATGTGGTTTTAAATGGGACTTTTTTTTGCCTTTTTTTGATAGTTCTTTATTACAGAAAAAACAACACATTTCTGTAAACTAATCAGTGTATTAAGCTGTATCCTGCAACTTTACTGAATTCATTTATTACTTTTTCAAAGAATTAGAATAATTCTAAAATTTGTATGGAACTACAAAAGACTCCAAATTGCCAAAGCAATCTTGAGAAAAAAAAACAAAGCTGGAGGTATCACACTCCTGACTTTATACTATACTACAAAGCTACTGTCATCAAAACAGCATGGTACTGGCCCCAAAACAGACACTTAGATTAACAGAACAGAATAGAGAGCCCAGAAATAACCCCACACACCTCTAGTCAATTAGCCTATGACAAGGGAAACAAGAATATAGAATGGAGAAAAGACAGTCTCTTGAATAAGTGGTGCTGAGAAAACTGGGTAGCTACATGTCAAAGAATGAGATTAGAACATTTCTTTACACCTTATACAAAAATAAACTCAAAATGGATTAAAGACCTAAATATAAGACCTGAAATCATAAATCTCCTAGAAGAGAAGAAAACTGACTCACAGATATAGAGATCAAACTATTGGTAACCAGTGGGAAGAGGGGTAAAATAGGGTTATGGGATTAAGAGATACAAACTGCTATACATAAAATAGAAAAAGCAATAAGAACATATTGCACAGCACAGGGAGATATAACCATTGTTTTGTAACAACCTTAAATGGAGTATAATCTATAAAATTACTGAATCACTATATTGTACACCTGGAACTAATATAATATTGTAATCAACCATATTTCAATTAAAAAAAAATAATACATTGTAGAAAACAGAAGTACCAAGCAAGTCAATTACTCAGGGCAAGAGGATTTAAAGCCAACTAACTTTTGTGAATTAGATACACATTAATGTCCTATAATACAAAGGCACTTTATACATATGATCTCCAGAAATGAAGATGATTTTTCAGAAGAATAATAAAGTAACATGGATGCCACTTAGCTAAAAATACATCTGAGGTATGTACTGACTTTATTGTACAGTGTATTACATTTAGTGCATAGTGTGCTAAGATTCCTGTGAAGGAAAGATAGTGTGGTTGAGTAAGAAGAAACCTTGCAGAACTAATGTAATTACTTTCACTTCAGAGAACAAGCTTCAGAAGCACTGAGTTATATGAAACTAGAACATACGAAGTTCAAAGTTAAAATACTGGAACTGTCGTTGAGTCTCAAAAGACACTGCCTCTTTCTTCCACAGGATTATTTTTGAAAGTGTATTTTATAATATTTTGAAGATTTACACCTATTTTATTTCCTAATTCTCCACAATAGCCCTATCTTTTGCCAGGTAAGCTAAAGCAAATCTATGACTGGAGTTAGAATGAAAAAAAGTCTATTGATGAAATATTTTACTTTAACTAGTTATCTCAACAAAACAACAATGCATTCAATGTAGTAAGTGTTTTCACTTAATTATACTTTTTTTTTTAATAAAAGGGTAGTTGTTTCTTTGAACTGACACATATTTCAGGATGTATATTCATGAACTTATATAGAAACCTTTGGGGCAAACAACTGGTTCACTGATTTGGTATTTGAGAGAAAGAAATAATCTCTTTGGGTTGATTTTATTTTTCCATGAGACAGAGTATCTTAGATTTCATCTTCAATCTATCAACCTTACCCCATCTTTAAGGACTGTGTCTTTTAAAATGATAAAACTGTCTTCAACACCTTTAACTGGCTTAACCATGTTTGAAGCAGGGTCTCAGGTTACTACTATGAAAATGGAGAGGAAGTTACAGACTGTGATGGGAATTTATATTAAACTAGATCCTTCCTGAGCTGGTAAAATACATGAGAAAATGAAAATAAGGGATAATAGTCAGTCATCGATCACTTTTGAGACATATTTTAAAATATCTGTAAAAGTCTATACGGTTCAGAAACTATTCTCATTTTAACAATATTATGCCTCTGTAGATCTCATAGTGGAAATAAATATTTGCAATGATACCTCACTTTGTACAGTATGGGACAATTAGATTTTTTAAATATTCTGTCTTTATGTCACTTTTGCCTTGCCCTGGTGAGTGACGGGGATTACAATGTATATATAGTGCATACTTGAATAATGAAATTTTCCATCGGTTCTCTTTAAAGTATTGGCATGAACTGCAACTACAAAATAATTGTGTGCATGGCAAATGATCTTTAAAATCATTTTCCAAGGCTGGTTTGCTTTCAGCAGAACCTTTTCACTTTTGATTAATACTCTTTCCTGTTTTCTGGTTCAGAACACTGCTTCCTAGAGCTACAAATTCAGTTTATGGGGTGCCTTTGACCTGCACTCCACTGGATAAAAATAAGTGTCAATCCAGTGAAACCCAAAGATCTGTTTCTTTAGCATCTTTCGGTTTTCATGGACAGTGCAGGGGCTCTAAATTTTCATTTTCTATGTGTGCACAAAGGGCCGAGAAAGAGTTAAAATAACATTTTTAAAATCTATTGTATTTCCTCTAATCTACTCTGTCAGATGTTTTTGGATGAAGCACCTATAACAAGAGTTCAAGAGTTCACTCCAAGTTCTTCATAAAGCAGAACAAAAGTTAAGTTCTTCATAAAACAGAACAAAAGGCAAGTTCATTCTGAAGGCCTTCGGATTTATATTCATTTGTATAACCCTTCACAGTTATTACTTAGATTTCAGTAACCCAAAAGAAAATCACTCTACTTTCTCTCCTTTACTCCCCTCATTCATCTCTACTTAACCATATTCTGTACTAGTATTAAAAAACACAATTAGAACCAAAAGGCTCCAGTTCATTAGAAGCAGTCATCAATATTGACAAACACTTTGTCCTCATATTCAAAGAGCACCCACAACAAGACTTGAAGTTAGAAAGAAGGAGCCAAGTTTTTCATTTCTTCAAACACACTACTTATATTCAGTTCCCCCCTTCTTTC
>NW_006777583.1:6768628-6875948 GCF_000442215.2 Lipotes vexillifer | reverse complement strand
CTTTCCCTATACATATGCCACCATCCCCCACTCTTCCACCCATGCATGACAATGCACAATGCACACAATTCTTTATGACACCTGAGGTAAGAGACAAAAATGGGAGAGCTAGGAGTGGACAAGCTGTGGGAAACACTGTACAATAGTTTTCAAAACTTAAAATGCATGATAGGATACAAATTGTCTAGAAATACAAAATAATATCAGTTCATCCCTGTCCCTGATACCGTATGAATAGAACATTGTTTTTCAATAAACTGAAGAGTTTCAATACTCTTGTGAGAAGTAGAAAAGCTACAAGGAATAATGGCAACAGTAAAACTTACTGATTAAGAACATGGACTTTAGCCCTGGGTTTGAATACTAACTCATCATGTTGCTGGCTGTTTCTGTGGACAAGTCACTTAAAATCTCTAAGTTATGATTACCATCTTTACCTCAATGATGAAGAAGCAGAAGTTTAGAAATTATAAGTCCAGTCTTGCATGAGACATAAACAAGACTTGAACCTAGGTACATCTTAGTACAATATTCCTGCTCTTTTTCATTATTATGACTTGCCCACCTCTCCACAATTATACAGCATATTCTTCATGCATGTAAAGCCCTCCATCTAGGGTCACAAGCACGTCAAGTGCTGAGTAAATATTGTCCGTTAAAACTATGTTCAATGATCTTGGCTGCACAAGGCATTTTGGTCTGAGGTGTGGAACAGCTGGAGATGAGAAGAAATTGTTGGCATTGGTTAATGTGGACAGACCTTGTGCAAAATTTGAGAGATTAATTAGCCTGATGTAATAATTTTTGAAAAGTCTTAGTCAACCTGCCATAAATATGTCCAAGAGTATGCCTTCTCTGTATGTTTATATAATTTTACCTGAAAGATGAGCAATTATTATTCATGTACATAGACTGTATTTAGGTGCAAATGAGGTTTCCATGATTTCACAAGTGTCCAAGATAATCATTGTTTGGGTGAACACAGGCCTGAGAGGCAGTCTTGGCAGCTGCATCTGAAGGGAAGTAGGCAATTTCAATCTCCCACAGCACACTTGTCCCAGCAGGGGCCGGGCCCAGGATGATAAAAGAGAAAGGCACAAAGCACTCCATGGGTCACAATTCATATCACATTATGTTAAATTAGAGGCTTCATGTACATAAGCAGGCTTTCTCTTGAGAAGGACATGATCTTTATATGAGGTTGTCTATTTCTTTATCACTCTTTGTTACAAAGCCTTTTGTCAATGACATCCTTAACTTCATCTAGGGTGTATCTGCTATGACCTGTGACAACTTACACTTTCCACAGTTTATTTTATTATTTTGTAGCTCTTTAGAAGGCATCAATCACTTTTATGCTGTTGCAAGGATAACAAATCATGATGAGCATATCACAATATTTTTAAAACCACAATTTATATCCCATTTTACAATGAATAATGTGGGAGACAGCCTAGCTAAACAGAAAAAGATAAAATAATTCAAGGGGCCAATTAGTAATTGTGTGCAACTGAATCACTTAAATATTATTTATGTTGCCTTGGCTTTCCCAAGTAGAAAAATGGCCCGATTCTTTCTTAATACTTAATTTTAATAGATGAGGCCCATTATCTCAACTATTAAAATTATAAGAGAACACATACACAGTTTCCATGAAGAAGAATGGCAACCCATAATTTTTGTCCATTTATTTTGACTATGTCCTCAAATAAATGCTTATTGACTGACTGTTAAGGGCTTCTTATAAAGTTGCAATCCTTCATCATCTTGACACAAAGAGCACAGATGAAGTGATGACCTTTAAGTAATTATAGATTAAGATGACTGACTTCAGATATATAAGTTTAAAGTTGTGGGTGTTTTTAGATAATTGAATAAGTCAACTGGAGCTGGATAAAATAATGTAGTATATCACACCACTATTATTTATGATAGCTTTGTGATGAGACTCCCTTTTTTCTGGTAACCTATATAGAATGTAGACAAATGTTGACATTGGGAATCTACTTGTATTTTACTTTGACAGCATTTTGTCACCTCTAGTTTAATAGATGTAAGAAATCTCCTGAGACTTATTGATTCTGAAGGCACTAGTAGGAAAATGTTCATTTGCAAGGGAAATACTTGACACAGTGAATGAGGTAGCATTTATACAAAATTCAAAAAACCTAAATTGTGTTGACTATAGTCTTTTATAAATATTTATGATACTAATTACAGAAATTTGTCTTAGTTTGCTAGTGAATGGGCTAACCAAATCTCATTAGGAAAACATAAATTCAGTAGGCAGAATCTTATATCTGTAAACTAAGATGACATAATATTCAAATGTCTTACCTTAACCTTATATATATTATCTGAGAGTATTAACTGAAAAGGAAAAAATAATTGTGATATATAAAAGCAGATATAAACAATCAATCAGAATACTTTAGAATTCCAAGCCAGTCACAGCTCGAGTATAGCTCAGTCAAGGATCATTCAAATACTATGTTCTCTACCTGCCTCTTATTTATATTAAATAATCCTAGAACTGGTGTCAGTATATCTCTTTCTTCAACTGAACAATTAATTTTGAGTCATGTCTGTATTTAAAGAAATTAGTGAATTATTTTTTATCAGAAATACATCCTTTGTGCTTTGAACAACATCATCAAAAAAGTAAAAAGACTACCCACATAGACTTAGAAATGAAAAAGGAGAAGTAAAAACTGACACTGCAGAAATACAAAGGATCATGAGAGACTACTACAAGCAACTATATGACAATAAAATGGACAACCTGGAAGAAATGGACAAACTCTTAGAAAAGCACAACCTTCCAAGACTGAACCAGGAGGAAATAGAAAATATGAACAGACAAAACACAAGCACTGAAATTGAAACTGTGATTAAAAATCTTTGAACAAACAAAAGCCCAGGACCAGATGGCTTCACAGGTGAATTCTATCAAACATTTAGAGAAGAGCTAAAACCTACACTTCTCAAACTCTTCCAAAATAGAGCAGAGGGAGGAGCACTCCCAAACTCATTCTACAAGGCCACCATCACCCTGATACCAAAACCAGACGAAGACAACACAAAAAAGAAAACTACAGGCCAATATCAGTGATAAACATAGATGCAAAAATCCTCAACAAAATACTCACAAACAGAATCCAACAGCATATTAAAAGGGTCATATACCATGATCAAGTGGAGTTTATCCCAGGAATGCAAGGATTCTTCAATATACGCAAATCAATCAATGTGATATACCATATTAACAAACTGAAGAATAAAAACCATATGATCAACTCAATAGATGTAGAAAAAGCTTTCGACAAAATTCAACACCCATTTATGATAAAAAAAACTCTCCAGAAAATAGGCATAGAGGGAACTTACCTCAACATAATAAAGGCCATATATGACAAACCCACAGGCAACATCGTTCTCAACGGTGAAAAACTGAAACCAATTTCACTAGGATCAGGAAGAAGACAAGGTTGCCAACTCTCAGGTCTATTATTCAACATAGTTTTGGAATTTTTAGGCACAGCAATCAGAGAAGAAAAATAAATTAAAGAAATCTAAATTGGAAAAGAAGAAGTAAAGCCGTCACTGTTTGCAGATGACATGATACTATACATAAAGAATTCTGAAGCTGCTTCCAGAAAACTACTAGACCTAATCAATGAATTTCATGGAGTAGTAGGATACAAAATTAATGCACAGAAATCTCTTGCATTCCTATACACTAATGATGAAAAATCTGAAAGTGAAATTAAGAAAACACTCCCATTTACCATTGCAACAAAAAGAATAAAATACCTAGGAATAAACCTACCTAAGGAGACAAAAGACCTGTATTCAGAAAACTATAAGACACTCATGAAAGAAATTAAAGTTGATACAAACAGATGGAGATGTATACCATGTTCTTGGATTGGAAGAATCAACACTGTGAAAATGACTATACTACCCAAAGCAATCTACAGGTTCAATGCAATCCCTATCAAACTACCACTGGCATTTTTCACAGAACTAGAACAAAAAATTTCACAATTTGTATGGAAACACAAAAGACCCTGAATAGCCAAAGCAATCTTGAGAACGAAAAACGGAGCTGGAGGAATCAGGCTCCCTGACTTCAGACTATACTATAAAGGCACAGTAATCAAGACAGTATGGTACTGGCACAAAAACAGAAATATAGATCAACAGAATAGTATAGAAAGCCCAGACATAAACCGACCACATATGGTCACCTTATATTTGATAAAGGAGGCAAGAATATACAGTGGAGAAAAGACAGCTTCTTCAATAAGTGGTGCTGGGAAAACTGGACAGCTACATGTAAAAGAATGAAATTAGAACAGTCCCTAACACCATACACAAAAATAAACTCAAAATGGATTAAAGACCTAAATGTAAGGCCAGACACTATCAAACTCTTAGATGAAAACATAGGCAGAACACTCTATGACATAAATCATAGAGCAAGGTCCTTTTTGACCCACTTCCTAGAGGAATGGAAATAAAAGCAAACAAATGGGACCTAATGAAACTTAAAAGCTTTTGCACAGCAAAGGAAACCATAAACAAGACGAAAAGACAACCCTCAGAATGGGAGAAAATATTTGCAAATGAAGCAAATGACAAAGGATTAATCTCCAAAATTTACAAGCAGCTCATGCAGTTCAATATCAAAAATGCAAACAACCCAATCCAAAAATGGGCAGAAGACATAAATAGATATTTCTCCAAAGAAGATATACAGATTGCCAACAAATACATGAAAGAATGCTTAACATCATTAATCATTAGAGAAATGCAAATCAAAACTACAATGAGATATCATCTCACACCAGTCAGAATGGCCATCATCAAAAAACTACAAACAATAAATTCTGGAGAGGGTTTGGAGAAAAGGGGACACTCTTGCACTGTTGGTGGGAATGTAAATTGATACAGCTGCTATGGAACAGTATGGAGTTTCCTTAAAAAATTAAAAATAGAACTACCATACAACCCAGCAATCCCACTACTGGGCATATATCCTGAGAAAACCATAATTCAAAAATAGTCATGTACCACAATGTTCATTGCAACTCTATTTACAGCAGTCAGGACCTGGAAGCAACCTAAGTGTCCACTGACAGATGAATGGATAAAGAAGACGTGGCACACATACACAATGGAATATTACTCAGCCATAAAAGGAACAACATTGAGTTATTTGTGGTGAGGTGGATGGACCTAGAGTCTGTCATACAGAGTGAAGTAAGTCAGAAAGAGAAAAACAAATACCGTATGCTAACACATATATATGGAATCTAAAAAAAAAAAAAAAGTTCATGAAGAACCTAGGGACAAGACGGGAATAAATAAGCAGACCTACTAGAGAATGGACTTGAGGACATGTGTAGGGGGAAGGGTAAGCAGGGACAAAGTGAGAGAGTGGCATGGACATATATACACTACTAACTGTAGGGTGGACAGCTAGTGGGAAGCAGACGCATGGCACAGGGAGATCACCTCTGTGCTTTGTGACAACCTGGAGGGGTGTGATAGGGAGGGTGGGAGGGAGGGAGATGCAAGAGGGAAGAGATAAGGGGATATGTGTATATGTATAGCTGATTCACTTTGTTAGAAAGCAGAAACTAACACACCATTGTAAAGTAAACATAGTCCAATAAAGATGTTAAAAAAAATAAAATAAAAAAAAGACTACCCACAAAATGGGAGAAAACATTTGCAAATCATATGCCTGATAAGAGACTTGTATTCAGAACACAAAAAGAACAATTACAACTCAATAATAAAAAAGGCAATTCACACATTTAAAAAATGGGAAAGTGTGTGAATACATATTTCTTCAAAGAAACAGTTTTGAAGTTTCTCAAAATGTTAACCACAGAATTAGAAGATGACCAATAATTCTATTCCTAGATATCCACAGTAAATAAAATGAAAAGATACATCCACACAAAAACATATACATGAATATTCATAGTACCATTATTCATGGTGGCCTTGAAGTGGAAACACACTACATGGCTATCAATTGATGAATGGATAAACAATACATAGTATACCCATATAATGGAAAATTAACATCAATAAAAAGGAATGAAGTACTGAGATACACTAGAACATGGATAAACCTCAAAAGCACTACACTAAATGTAAGAGGCCACTCACAAATGGCAATGTACTATTTAACTCCATTAACATAAAATATCCAGAATGGGTAAATCTATAGAGACAGAAATTATATTAGTAGTTGCTTAGTGTTAGATAGAGAGGTGAATGAGGCATCCCTGATATTTGGTGCACTGTTTCTTTCTGGGGTGATGAATATGTTATAAAATTAGATTATGGTGATAGTTACATTACTCTAAATATACTGAAAATCAGTGAATTATATACTTTAAGCAGGTGAATTTTATGATATGTAAATTTTATCTCATAAAACAATTTTAAAAATTGTGTCCTTTTCTTTCTTCTTTTGTATAACCTGTGTCTTAGATTTCTTAACTATTTTTATTTTTTTGTTTATTGCTTAGTCTAACTTTTTAAAATATAGTTTTAATTTTCATATCGAAATAAGTCATCTAAAACCCGTTGTTGGATGAAAATTCATGTGTATTAGTTAAACTTAATAGAATCATATCTATAGAAAAAACTCAAACACTTTATAAGGAATATCAGTTTGGGGACTCCATGTCATGCTAGGAAATAATAAATTTTCAGATTCATACTAAATTTGTGGCCAACCTTTTGCATCTGTCATGTCTAAAGTTTTTTAATGTATGTGATTTAGGAAAGAATGTTAAACTAAGATTTTAGGCTTCAGATATTTAGAAAAGGTGGCTATTATAAGGTTGAAAATCTGCTAAGTTTTATAGTTAGGAATGCTACTAAAGGTAAGGAGAGGACCTCAAGGTATCTGAAAAACTTTTCAGTAAAACCTATCTGTTGAAGTCACATCAAGGAAGAGAGAAGAAATGGAAAGTAATAAATCGGAACAAATCATAGATAGTAACACATTTCTAATATTTTTCTTGGGATAGAAAGAATAGAGTTTTTAAAAAAAAAAAAGAAATGGAACTAAAGAAACACAGCATTAGATGATTGATTTTCCTAACTGCTATATGGATTTTTCCATGATAAATAAAAGACTACTGGAAAAAACATTACCATTAGTCACAAGATGCATATTCTAGTCTTAGGTAGGTAGTAAGGCAGAGAGGTTAAAAATGTGGTACCTGAAATCAGGCCACCTGTGCTGAATTCTATCCCTCTTACTAACTTGAGGAAGTTATTTAATTTCTCTTTTCCTTGATTTCCACATGTAAATATCATAGACTGGTGTCTTTAAATCTCAAATATGATATGATATAATATGATACATGACATGATATGGCCATTAGATATGACTCTATTACCAGCTGGCAGTTTAACAATAGAAGAATCACTTAAGGTCACTGATGCATAAGGAAGTAAGCTCAGTGATGTCTAAGATTCCCTCCAACTTAAATTTTATGCCATCTTTTTTTTTTAATTTAGAGTCTAGTTTTAACAGTTTGATCTACAGGCTAGCCTGTAGTGATCAAGATCATACCTCTGAATTCTGTTCTTACCACTGCAGTAGCCAGAGCAACCTCGGATAGACTTTGAATGAAGAAAATGCCCAGTGGAAAAATCTAGACAAACATAAATCTATCTATGAGGGCTTTTTTGATGTGTCACACTGATTACTACAACAATGGAAAGGAGTATAGCAGCTATTTTGTAACACACACATATTTTCTTCTGGTTTTTCTTTTTTTTTAAATTTATTTATTGAATTTATTTATTATTTCTGGCTGTGTTGGAGTCTTCGTTGCTGCATGCCGGCTTTCTCTAGTTGTGGCAAGCAGGCACTCTTTGTTGTGGTGTGCAGGCTTCTCATTGTGGTGGCTTCTCTGGTTGCAGAGCATGGGCTCTAGGCACACGGGCTTCGGTAGCTGTGGCTTGCGGGCTTAGTTGCTCCATGGCATGTGGGATCTTCCCAGACCAGGGCTCAAACCCATGTCCCCTGCATTGGCAGGTGGATTCTTAGCCACTGAACCACCAGGGAAGCCGTCTTCTGATTTTTCAATCAAACGCCAATATGGGCACACCTCTGAGGGGCTTTATATAGAAGGGATTAAAGTTCTAATCAGTTGGCTTTAAGTAAGAGAGACTATACTGGTGGGCCTGACTTAATCAGTGGAAGCCCTTTAAAAGAAGACTTAGGCACCCCCCTGAGCCATACCCCAACAATTGTTGGTTTGCAAGTTATTTTTCCTTTACAAGATCTTCCTTTCCTGAGTGCTGGTGATAACAGCTTCATCCAGTGCCCATGGGGGTTTCTCTCTGCTCATGATCTTGCCTTCCTGACCGTCTGCCCTCTGGATTGCAGACTTCCTTCACTAGTCCCCCAACCACGTATTTCCTGCAATCTCTCTCTCCCTCTTTCTCCATCGACAGACAGATAGAGATACATTGACTACTTTTTTGATTAGACTAGGCATTTCTAAGAGGTCCAGAAAATGCTTCTTTCTCTCTTCTCCACCCAGTTTCCTAACTCCTCTGTTCATGGTAAGCACTTCCTTTGTAACAATACAAAGGCTCAGGCTTAGTTTGTTGTAGCAGCCCAGCTGAAGAAATTCCAACTGAGTTGATAAGAGAAAATATACTAATAAAAAAGACCAAAGAACAGACACTAAGGAAAAGCCAACAGATACAAATTCAAACCTCCTTATAAATCTAAATTATCACCCCTAGCTACATATCCTTGAACTTTGCACATAATATCACTGTTCTTGAGGTCCTTTTTGATTCATATGAATTTTAGATTGTTTTTACTCTTTCTGTAAAAAAGGCCAATGGGATTCTAATGAGGATTGCCATGAATCTGTAGATTGGATAATAAGGATATTTTAATAATATTGTCTTCCAATACATAAACATGGGATGTCTTTCCAATTATTTTTGTCTTCTTAATTTTTTGATCAATGTTTTATAGTTTTATGTCTATAGGTATTTTATCTTCTTAGTTAAGTTATTCCTAAATATTTTATTCTTTTTTTATTGTATTGCAAATGGGAAAAGAAATAAAAGTCATCCAAATCAGAGAGGAAGAAATAAAATTATCTCTGTTTGCAGATGACATGATATTACATGTACAAAACCCTAAAGATTCCACATACCAAAAAAAAAAAAAAAATCTGGTAGAACACATAAAGAAACTCAGCAAAACTGCAGGATACAAAATCAACATGCAAATATCACTTGCACTTCTATACACTACCAAGAAACTATCTTAAAAAGAAATGAAGAAAACAACCTCTTGTACCTTTAATTATTTATATTAATCATCTTTGGGGTATATAGGAGAGTTTCCAGTGAAGAATGTTCTGGAAAATATGTGATTCAAAAGCTATACTATAGTAAAATGCAGTTTGGTTTACAAGAAATTCAAAAAAAAGTACTGAATCTTCACCTATAAAAGCATTATGAAGTCCACAATTTAAGGGAGTCAGGGCAGTGTTCAGAGGAGAGCTAAAAAGATGGTTAACAGTTGGAATACAGGAGCCATTTCAGAAGCTAAAGAAACTGAGACTGTTAAGTCTGGAGATTGTTAAGCAGAGGATGGTGATTTTCTGTTTTCCATCTTTTCTGAAAACAAAGCCAAAGAAAATAGACTTACACTGAATGAGCCATATTAAAAATAAATAAAACTGTCTTGGTAGTGAGCATCGTTAATCACTGAAATGATTCAGGCTATAGACTCTCCTTCTCTGCAGGCTTATAAAAAAGTAAATGGTTTTGATTCAACCTGAGAAAAGGTAATGAAATTTGATCTCTGATAGCTCCTGTCAAGGTTCATGAATAGAAAACAATAGCTTAAATGAACTTTTGAAGAGAACATGTATCTCTTCAAAATAACTTGCAAACTGAGTCTGAGTGATAACAAGTGACTGGCAGGTATCTCAGAGTTACAAAGGTTATTTTTTGTCCAACATACTTTAAAGAATAAAGTTGAAATTTATGAACTCATGATTTGCTACATGTGTAATTTTTGAAAGCTCTAAAAATGTACTCTAAATTAAATGATATATTTAAGGAAGTGTGCAAATGTCACATTACATATTATGGAAAGCATTCACATTTCTGTATAATATATAAAGTACTTTCAAAGTTTAAGTATGGCAGACTGTTGTGAACTGAATGAATGATGTTAGAAAAGAAATACAATAGAAGGATTTTTAAAAAAGAGAAATGATCCTTGTCCTTGAGAATTCAAAATCCAAGAGTGAATTGGATTAGGAAATACTTAATTTTAGCCTAATGTACTAAAATGTGATGTTAGAAATACAAAGAGCTGTAGGTGCATAGAAGATGGAGTTGCAGACTCTACTTGGGATCACAATATTAGAAATGGGTTTTAGAGAATGAGTAAGAGTTTTTCAAACACATAAGGCAGTGGGTAGGCTAGGCAGAGAAAACCACAAAAGCACGGAGGAGAAAGAGAGGATGGCATGCCAAAGAAGGTGAAAAGTTTAGGGTGCCTGAAGGTAAAGTAATCAAACAGGAACAGCAGAATATCAGTTAAAACCAGACTGTAAAGAGGTCAGGTAAGGTGTTTGGACTTAAAATGTTCAATAAAAAGTCATGGGCAAAATAGCTTGCTTGGCATCAACCTCAATCTTCTAATTGGGAAGATGATTCTGTTGCAGCTTTTCAAGGATCAGGGTTTGACAATCTAGAGCACAAGGCAATGGGGAGCCAATGAGGTTCACTGCGTGTTTTTGTGTTCCTGAGAACCTAACAAACCCTTCCAGAATTTTTGTAAGAAAAGCCAATTACATCACTTTTCTTGATCCGTAAATGGTTTCACAAAGTGTTCAACAGGACAATAATGTCAACTGTCCTGCCAGACTGGAGAAGAAAACAGACAAATCTACAAAAATCTCCTAGGTCTAAATTCACTGCACAGTGCATTGGGAAATAGCTGGATTTTTTCAGTCCCAAAGAAACAGAAGATGTACTTGGGCAGATAAAGTAAGGTTGATTAATTTACATGCACAGCTGCCTTCCAGACTAACTGTCATCCACTTACTTGACAGGATGAAGCAGCCTGACATTCCAAACATGAATATTTCATAGCAAAACCGTGACTCTTACCAATAAATGGGATAGGGAGTTGGCAAGGAGGGCAGTGAGAGATGTTTAGAGTCATGTTGCCACTGGATAAATACCCCCACGCCTAAAGCTAGTTTTGGGTGACAAAGCTTTTCAGAGGAAATATATGAAGCTTTCAACAAGTTAAAGATATTTTTTCTTGATTTTCAAAAAATCATTAAATGCCTTGTTTTAACTTTTAAAAAATTACGTGAAAATTGTTAGAGATAATATGATAATATGAATGATCTTCTAGTGTTTTTGTGATAAAAGAAACTAAACACTGCACATTTTAGGAGTTAATCCAATTTTATGGATTTGGGAAACAATGAACCTCAGGAGTGGAGATGACTAACTAGGTATACTTGTATGCAGAACATGAAGTAATAAAAGACTAAGAATAAATAATTATAGGAATATGTTTGAGGGTAGAAATATAAAACATTTGCCTCTAGGATAAAATTTAATCATATGTCTTATAAAGTAAATGTAACGACTTTTTTGGGAGCCATACCTAATTGATATAAGTAGTGCAATTAAAAAAAAAAAAAAACAACTTTGCTGGGATTGAAAAAAACAAACCCGACTCATAAATCATTAAATTTAAAGAGGGAGCAGAGACAAGTTTAGGCAGGTCCTTTGTATTAGTCTAAAAGGAAACACACCTTGGCAGAAAGTCCAGGATGCCTGAACCGAATTTCAGAGTGGGTGCTTTCAACTTTTCCACCCTTGCATTGCAGTTTTATTGTTTCTTAAAGAATCATGAATTCCTAGAATATCATAAATTCATACTTAAGTGTAAATACAAAGCCACTGATGAATTATCTGATTCTAAGTATTATATAATAGAAAAAATTCTAGTATTTATTATGAGAAAAAATATGGAAACAATAGAAAAATGTGATACTTCTTAACTGATATAAGTAAGAAAATATATGATTATAAAGTTAATATTATAGATTTATATATGTACAAATAGTTTACATTTAATTTTTAGTATAATCATTGGCACAATAAATGTGGAACATTCAATTAAAATACATGTACACACTATACTCACTTATTTTCTAACTCTCTTCTGATTTCAAAGTATGGATGACTCACCTATTACTTTAGCCACAAAGTGTTTTGTCTTCAAATTATCATTCTTATTCAGTGAGGGTGTTTGTTGTTCTGAATGTTCTGAGTAATTATCTTAATTCGTTGATTTTCTAAGTTAGGCGTACAACAAATACATATTTCTCAGGTGTAGAAAAAATCATTTTCCATAATATCATACAAAATAAAATTTATTTCCTTCTCTGATCATTCTTCAGTACATGACAATCTACTTATTGTGAGTGCAATACCATTGAAGACGCTACGGCCTGTGTTTGCGAGACACAGGGCACAGCAGAAAATAAAATTTTGCTGATTTGAATTATAAAGATGCTTTATATTATTTCATTAACTGCATGTCAGTGTCCCATTGATCTAAATTTATTTTCAAAAACACTGATTTGGCTATATAGATCAAGAATTTGGGTCATTAGTAAATACTGTTAGAAGTCTTCTGTGAAGAACAGAAGATGCCACCCTTTGGTAAAATATCTGTAATATTAAGAAAAAGAATATGCAACTGGAAAGACATTATTCATTGTTAGATTTAAGGATGAGAGTAAGTTCCAGATAAATAAATAAACTTAAAGCTATGTCCTGTAGCATTCTAGTTAGGCTGTTTTCTACTAAATGTTTTTCTAATGAATCATCAAGGAATACCTAGCTTGTATTTACTGAATTTAGGATTTCTGGACCTCAGACAACCAGAGATCCCTTTGGCATTCAGGTCTATATAGTCTGTAAATAGCAGGATAGACCAAGTTCCTAAAAAAAGCTCTTTCAATGAACTAAATTATCAGGAACATTTCAATGAAACTAGGAGAGAGATATACTATGCATATAACAAATACATGTGTATTGACTGTGTAAGTAGGTGAGATCTGGCAGAAGGTGCACAAGAGGAAGAACAGAGGAGAGAGTGAAAAGAGGCCCTGCAGTGGCAGTTCTTTGAAGGCAACAGAAAACACTTCCTGAAGGTGAGGTACTTACTCAGTAGTGCAAAAGTTATATACTTTGTATGTAGAAAATAAGAATATTTATTTGTAGTTATTTGTATACACACACAGAACTCTGGAAGCACTCACAAGACGCTAAAAAATAGTTGTTCCCTATCTGAGTGATAGAAATGAGAACTAAAGAAAGAGACAAAAAAAGAGATGTGGGAAAGATATATATATGTATATATAGGTATAGCTATAGATAGATAAATATGCAGCTTTTATAGTTTAAAATCTTGGAACTGTATAAAGGAATTACCTACAAAAAAATATAAATTTAAATTAAGAAATAAATTATGGGGGAAAAAGTTAGCAGGGAAAAGAATGTACTGATGTCCTGATTCCTCACAAAACAACACTCTCAGATTTATAACAGTAGAAACTTATTAAGTTAATTATTCATTCAACGAATGCTTATTGAGTTACTCCCTCTATTCAAGATGACAGAGATACCATGGTGAACTAAACAGGAATAGGCAAAATGGCTATTCCTCTAAAATTTCTATTTCAGTAAGACAGGAAGACAACAGATAAATTAAATTTTTAAAAATAATAAAACCAGGATGATATTAGATGTTATTAAGTGTTATTATGGAGATAAAATAGCATGAAATTTCATAGAGAGTGACTTGAGAGCTTTATTTTCTGGTAGAGTGGTTGGGAAAACCTCTTTGAAAACTGACATTGAGGTACTTACATTTGAACTACAACATGAATGACCAAAAAAAGAGTTGCACTGGGGTTCTGAGTGCCCTCACAGGGGTTGCTATGATTGCACATTCCCACAGTCTGTCACTTTTCTTGTTGGAGGGGGGAGTCTACCTACCTTGGGAAGTAGGGCTCCTCCCCATGCCAGCTACAGCCTTGCCCACCAAAGGCTCTCTCCCATCAATGTCTTGAAAGAAAGAGAGAGAGAGAGAGAGAGAGAGAAGGACAAACATCCAGGAGAAGATCAAGATAGCAGAACAGGAGGACATGGAACTCACCTTCCCCCAGGAATACATCAAAAATACATTTACATGTGGAACAATTCTCAATGAAAACTAGTGGAAATTGTCAGAAAGACCCCTGTACAACCAAGAAAGATCCACACCGAATCAGGTAGGTTTCCATCCTCCATCCCAGCATGCGACCCAGCCTAAGTTGAGCTAACACCCCAGCCCCACTTACTTCACATTGCAAGGGCTGCTAAAAACAAAGGAAGAACTTGGGTGTGAGACACAGAGGTAGCTCGGACCCAATGCACCATCTGAGCAGAGCAGGGGCAGCCATTACTGGCGCTTGCACAGGCAGTGCACCAGAAGCATCCCCAAACTCTGTCTGTATCTGGACCAACACAGCCCCATCCCTACACATGCCTAGAGCCCACACAGACTCCACCTGCCCTGTGTGGCAGCCCCACACCAGGGTAGTGGTGGCAGAGGCCAAGCGAAGAGATCAATGTAAATGAAGGAGACTCAGACACTAAGGGGTATGAGAGCAGGGTGGGGTAGCTGTTATTGGTGCTTTGTATAGGCAGCACATCAGAAGCAGCCCTGACCTCTTCCTAGAACCCCCACAACCCTTGCCTCAACACATGCCAAAAGTCCACAGGGGCCCCTCTTGTTCCAGCACTGCTACCCTCTAGAGCAAAGGTGCTGGTGCTGGGAGGATGGAGAGCACACACTTGAAAGGAAAAGAACCACCTTGGACTTGACCTCAGGGCTTCTGCTCCAGCAACTTGGGACCTGCCCTGACCCTGATAGGGTGGTGACAACCACTGAGCAGAGAGGACCAGGCTAAAACCTGGCATCAGCCCTAGCCTCTCCTTCTCCAGCTCCACCTACCCGCAAGGTGATAGCTGCCTGAACACTCTGAGGAAAGACATGACTTATGCTCAAGTCAAATCCAGCCCTTCCACCAAAAGCAGTATGCACATGCAGAATGTAGAGGGATAATCCCACATGAGGAAACCTTTTCAAGACCACCATAGGTAACTGTTTCATCTAATTTCATAGAGAGAGAGAAAGTTAAAAGAAAACAGAGGAAATGATCTCAATGGAAATAGCAAAACTCCTGAAAAACTAAAAACTGAAACAGACATAAACAACATATCAGATAAAGAATTCAAAGCATTAGTATTAAGAATACTAACTGAACCAGGGGGAAAAAAGATAACACAGTGAGAATTTTAAAAAGGAGCTAAAAAATACAAAAAAGAACCAGTCAGAACTGAAGAATACAAAAACTGAAATGAAAAACACACTAGAAGGAATTAATAGCACACAAAGTGCTACAAAATACAAAAGAACACATAAGTGATCTGGAAGACAGAATAATGGAAATTACCCAATCAGAACAGAAAAAAGAAAAAAAATACTGAGAGTAGTTTAAGAGACCTCTGGAATAACATCAAGTCTACCAACATGTCATTATAGGGGTTCTAGAAGGAGAAGAGAGAGAGAAGAGGGTCAAAAATATATTTGAGGAAATTATGGATGAAAATTTCCCGAACCAGAAGAACAAAACAGATATTCAGATTCAGGAAGTATAGAAGGTACCAAACAAGATTAACCCAAATAGGCTTATACCAAGACATATCATAATTCAAATGACAAAAGTTAATGATAAAGAAAGAATTCTAAAGGCAGCAAGAGAAAAAATAATCATAAATAAGGGAATCCCCATAAGACTATCAGCTGATTTTCCTGCAGAAACTTTGAAGGCCAGAAGGGAGCATCATGATATATTCAAAGTGATTAAAGGGAAACCCCTGCAAACTAGGATACCCTATCAAGCAAGACTATTATTCAGAATTGAAAAAGAGATGAACTTTTCAGACAAGCAAAAACTAAGAGTTCTTCAATACTAAATCTACCCTAAGAGAAATGTAAAAGGGTCTTCTCTAAGTGGAAAAGAAAAGGTTACAACAAGAAGTAAGAATCTATAGGAAAGGAGAAATCACCCTAGTAAAGGAAAACATATAGTAATGGCTGAAGATCAAACACTTAAGTAAGCTAGAACAAATATTAAGACAAAAAATTGTAAAGTTAACTATAACTACAGTAAACAGTGATGGGATAAACAGGAAGATATAAATATGACATCAAAAAACAAAATGTGGGGATGGGGAGTAAAAAATTTAAATCTTTTACAATGTGTTTCAACTTAAATGACTACCAGTTTAAAACCAGTAGACATAGTTATGTTAACATATACAAAATCCGTAGTAACTCCAAATCAAAAATCTACAATACACATGATAGAAAGAAACCCAAGCATACCACTAAAATAAATCATCAAACCATAAGGGAAGAAACAAAAGAAGAAAAAATAAACAGAAAAGAACTACAGTAAAAACCAGAAAACAAGTAAGAAAATGGCAATAAGTACATACCTGACAATAATTACTTTAAATGTCAATGGACTAAATGCTCCAATCAATGACATAGGGTGGCTGACTGGATAAAATACAAGACAAATCTATATGCTGCTTATAAGAGACTTAACTCAAAGCTAAAAGCACACAGACTGAAAGTGAGGGAATGGAAAAAGATATTTCATGCAAAAGGAAATGACATGAAAGTGGAGGTAGCAATACCAATATGAGTCAGAATAGATTTTAAAACAAAGCCCATAACAAAGAAAACATAGGTCATTATATAATGATAAAGAAATTAATACTACACTTGTTAATGGGTATACACCAAATAAAGAACACCTAAATACATAAAGCAAGTAGTAACAGGCATAAAAGGATGAATTGACAATAATACACTAATAGTAAGAGACTTTGGCACCCCACTTACATAATGAACAGATCATTCAGACAGAAAATCAGTAAGGAGACAGTGGTCTTAAATGAGCCCTGTTGGAATTAATAAATATCTACAGGACTTTCCATCCAAAAACAGCAGAATACCCATTCTTTTCAAGGGCACATGGAACATTCTCCAAGACAGGTCACATGCTAGGCCACAAAACAACCCTCAACAAATTTTAAGAGGAGAGAAATTGTTTCAAGCATTTTACATGACCTCAATAGTATGAAACTAGGAATCAATTACAAAAAGAAAAAAAGGAAAAGCACAAACAGTGGAGACTAAATAACATGCTACTAAAAACCAGTGGGTCAATGAAGAAATCAAAAAGGAAATAAGAAAATACGTTGAGAAAAATGAAAATAGAAATAGAACTTTCCATTATCTATGGGATTCAACGAAGCTAGTACTAAGAGGGATGTTTATAGGAATAAAGACCTACATTGAGAAACAAGAAAAATATCAAATAGACAACCTAAGCTACCATCTAAAGGAATCAGAAAAAGAAGATCAACAAGCCCAAAGTCATCAGAAGGAAGAAAATAATAAAGATCAGAGAGGAAATAAATAACCTAGAGACCAAAAAGCAGTATTAAAGATCAGTGAGACCAAGAGCTATCTTTTTAAAAAAGTAAATGAAATTTACAAACCGTTAGCCAGGCTCATCAAGAAGAAATGAGAGGGCTTTCCTGGTGGCACAGTGGTTGAGAGTCCACCTGCCAATGCAGGGGACAAGGGTTCGTGCCCCAGTCTGGGAAGATCCCACATGCCGCGGAGCGGCTAGGCCTGTGAGCCATGGCCGCTGAGCCTGCACGTCTGGAGGCTGTGCTCCACAATGGGACATGCCACAACAGTGAGAGGCCCGTGTACCGCAAAACAAAAAGAAGAAGAAATGAGAGAGGACCCAAACAAAATAAAAGAAATAAAAGAGAATAAATAACAAGCAATACCACAGAGATACAAAAAATCATAAGAGAATACTACAAACAGTATATGCCAACAAATCAGACAACCTAGAAGAAATGGACAAAATTCTAGTAATATACAACCTGTCAAGACTGAATCAGGAAGAAATAGACAATCTTAACAGATCAATCACTAGTAGTGAAATTGCATTGTAATAAAAACTCTCAGCAAATAAAAGTCCAGGACTGGATGGCTTCACAGGGGAACACTACAAAACATATAAGAAAGACCTAATGCCTATCCTTCTCAAATGAATTCGAAAAATGGAAGAAGACAGAAAACACCCAAATTCATTTTATAGGGCCACCATTACCTTGATACCAAAGCCACACAAAGACACTATAGAAGACATTACAGGCCAATATCTCTGATGACTATAGATGAAAAAATCTCAACAAAGTATTAGCAAACTGAATGCAACAATATATAAAAAGGATCATACACCATAAAGGAGTAGAATTTATGCCAGGGATACAAGGATGGTTCAATATCCATAAATCAATAAGTGTGACAGACCACATTAACATAAGGAATGATAAAAATCACAAGATCAGTTCAAGAGATGGAGAAGAAGCATTTGACAAAATCCAACATCCTATTAGTGATAAAAACTCCCATCCAAGTTGGTATAGAGGGAACATATCTCAACATAATAAAGACCATTTATGACAAACCCATAGCCAGCATAATACTCAATGGTGAAAAGCTGAAAGCCTTCCTGCTAAATTCAGGAACAAGACAAAGATACCCACTCTCACTGCTTCTTTTCAACATAGTATTGGAAGTCCTAGCCACAGCAGTCAGATAAAAATTAAAAGACAACCAAATTGGAAGGGATGATGTAAAACTGTCACTATCTGAAGATGATAGGATACTGTATACAGAAAACCCTAAAGTCTCCACCAGAAAATGATTAGAACTAAGAAATTAATTTATAAAAGATGCAGGATACAAAATTAATATACAGAATCTATTCTGTTTCTACACACTAATAATGAACCAACAGAAAGAGAAAGCAAGAAAGCAAATATATTTAAAATCATATCAAAAATAATAAAATACCTAGGAATAAATTTAACCAAGAATGTGAAAGACCTATACTTGGAAAACTATAATAATATACTGATGAAGGAACTTGAACATGAGACAAAGAAATTGAAATGTATCCCATGTTCACAGACTGGAAGAATTAATATTGTTAAAATATTCATACTTCCCAAAGCAATCTACAGACTCAGTGTAACCCCCATCAAAATACCCATGACAGTTTTCACAGAACTAGAACAAATAATCTTGAAATTTGTGTAGAACCACAAAACACTCCAAACTGCCAAAGCAATCTTGAGAAAAAAAGAACAAAGCTGGAGGTATCACACTGCCTGACTTCAGACTATACTACAAAGCCACTGTCATCAAAAAAGCTTGATACTGGCACAAAAACAGATACATAGATTAACAGAACAGAATAGAGAGTCAAGAAATAACCCCCATACACACCTATAGTTAATTAGCTCATGGCGAAGAAGGCAATGGAGAAAAGACAGTTTTTTCAAAAACTCGTGCTCAGAAAATTCAGCAGCCTCATGTAAAAGATGAGATCATAACATTTCCTTACACCACATAAAAAATAAACTCAAAATAGATTAAAAAACTAAATGTAAGACTGGAACTAGAAGAGAACATAGGCAGAACACTCTGACATAAATTGTGGCAATCTTTTTTGGATCTGTCTCCTATAGCAAAAGAAACAAAAGCAAAAAATAAACAAATGGGGTCTAATTAAACTTAAAACTTTTGCATAATAAAGGAAACCATTGAGAAAATGAAAAGGCAACGTATGGAATGAGAAAGGATATTTTCAAATTATAGGACCAATAAGGGGTTAATATCCTAAATTTATGAACAGTTCATATAATGCGATATCAAAAAAAATTATCTGATTAAAAAATGGACAGAAGTTCTGAATATACATTTTTACAAAGAAAACATACAGATAGCTAACAGGCACATGAAAAGATGCTCACCATCACTAATCAGGGGAATGCAAGTTAAAACCACAATAAGGTACCACCTTCCATGGGTCAGAATGGTGGGAGGTGGTAGCTTATTGTGGTTTTAACTTGCATTTTAACTTGTATTTAATTTTTTATCATCAAAAAGTCTATAAATAACAAATGTTGGTGAGAATGTGGAGAAAAGAGAACCTTGTACATTGGTGGTGGGAATATAAATTGGTGCAGCCACTTTGGAAAACAGTATGGAGGTTCCTCAATAAACTAAAAATAGAACTACCATATGATGCAACAGTTTCACTCATGGGTATATATCCGAAGAAAATGAAAACACTAATTTGAAAAGATGCATGCACCCCAATGTTCACAGTAGCACTATTTACAATAACCCAGATACGGGAGGAACCTGTGTTCCTCAAAAGATGAATGCATAAAGAATATGTGCCATATATATATATATATATATATATATATATATATATAATATATACACACACACACACACACACACACACACACACACACTGGAATATTACTCAGCCATAAAAAATGAAATTCTGCCATTTGGAACAACATAGATGGACCTAGAGAGTATTATGATTAGTGAAATATCAGAGAGAAAAAGGCAAACACTCTATGTTATTGCATATATGTGGAATCTAAAATTTTTTTCAAAACGAATGAATATAGCAAAACTGAAACAGCCTCACAGATAGAACAAACTAGCAGTTACCAATAAAGAAAGGGAAAGGGTGAGGTTCAAGATAGGAGTATGGGATTAAGAGATACAAACTACTATGTATAAAACAGATAAGGAACATGGATATATTGTAAAGTACGTGGAAATATAGCCATTGTGTTGTAGTAAATTTAAATGGGTTATAATCTGTAAAAATATTGAGTCACTATATTGTGCATCTGAAACTAATATAATATTGTAAATCATCTATACCTCAAGAAAAAAGGAACATGAACAAACATTCCACTCAGAGACCAGAAAGAGAAAAAATCATGCTTGGGGTAGGCATGAGCTTAGCTTGTTTGAGGACAGAAAAATATGCAATGTGAATACAGAGAAGTAAACAAAGACTAGAATGGTATGAATTAAAAGGTAAATGTAGACCTCTAATGTATAGCCATCCAGAGCCTTGATGGTCAGGGCAAGAAGTTTGGATTGTATTCTATGTGAGATAAGAAGCCAGTGGATGCTTTCTCATAGATGAATCATGTGATCTGACCTATGCAAAGAAAAGGCTTGAGTCTGCTATCTGGCTGCATATTTTAGGGGTCAACAGTTGAACCAGGGGGGATGGGATTAAACTCAGGTGGACATGTATGTGAAACTTAGGGGAAAAACTGAGGTAGGGCAAAAAGATTTAGGAATCGCCTACATATAAATGTTATTTAAAGCCAAAGGAGTATGAGACACATGAAGTCACTTATGAATGAGAATAGATATAGAAGAGATAATAAACATAGAATTCGTACCATGGGCATGCCAACTTTTGGAACTGGGGAAGAAAAGAGATTCAAAAATTTGATAGATCAATACATACAAGATAATGATAATTCTGTGTACATGACAGCAACTAATATAAAAGTAACATGTTTGGAAAATATTTGCATCCAACAAGATTTTCAGTGTTTATTAAAAATTAATGAGGTCTTGCTCTTTATTTTAAATAAGGCAAATATTATGAACAAGTAATTTAAATAAACAAAAATTATATAATGATGGGAAATGTACACTTTTGTCAGTTATTAAAGAAGTAGAAAATAAACATTTCCTAGGACACCACTGTATTCTCCATCTATAGAGAAAACAATTTTTGCTTAAGTAAGAATATTCAAAGCTTGTTAGATTGTGGTGAAACTAATAACTGAACACAGATGTTTGCTTTGCAATAAACGATATGTGGCACAAGACAACATGTTAATCCAATTTGACTCAGCAATTCTACCTTCGGGACTATGTATCCTAATACCATAATTCCACACAAGAAGACTACTTTATGCGGAGCCAGATTTTCATTGCAGTAACTTTTAACTTTAAGAAACTGAAGAAAATATAGAGAGCAGTTTAAAACAAGTATAGTATATGTAAGTTAGATGGATATTTAAAAACTAGTAAAAATTATCATTAAAAGTGATCTATGAAAACTCAGGGAAATGTGTATAATATAGTAGGATTTTTTAAGAAAACAAAATAAATGGCATTTGTATTGTTTTTAGTCTGTCATATTTTCATAACCAACTGATGAATATTTATCTTTTATTTCCTGACCCATTGCCCTTTCTTAGTATACACCTCTATTGTTTACTCAATTACCCACTTTGTTTTCATGAACTTTAGGGATGTGGCTGTGAGTTAGTGAGGACATCATTACTGATGGATATTCACTTGAATAAGTCTTATTCATAACTGTGTATAGCGATCTCATGAAGATCTGATATAGCAGAGATAGAGGGTTAGCCAGAGATAAGTTGTAGGGTGGAGTTGGAATTGACAACAGAGAAATGCTTATAGCAGAGTTAGGCAGAAGTCTGAAAATGAGATAGGTTTAGGTTGAGGGCATGAATACTGAATTATGAAATATTCTGAGAAAGCAAGAAGAACATTTTAATGAATGTCCTAATACACAATATTGGCTGAATATAGAGGCCTTAGAGAAGATGCATTAAGCTAAGTAGTTTGGGGATGGTTTTGGTGGAAAGAACTGAATTTCTTTTTTCTACTTCAGTACTTTTTTCTACCTGAGTACTTGGGCCATTTTGAATAGTCAAAGAAAGTCACTTAAAACTTTTTTCTTATCTTCCTTCTCCTTCCAGATTTATCTAACCTAACCTATCACCTTAGGGTTTTTGTATCTCTTAATTTGTAAGCAAATTCATAATATAGTAGTAATAGTTGCATTATTTTTCCTGAGTGTAATGAAAATTAATATTCCTGGAAGCCAAAGCTTGTGTTCAAGAAAGGGATAACTATTCTTGTGCTCTATTGGTGAAAATGTAAATTGGTTACAGCCAGTAATGGAAAACATCATCTCAGATATTAAAAATAGAACTACTATATGATCCTGCAATCACACTTCTTGGTATATATGCAATGGAAATGAAAACAGGATCTCAAAGAGGTATCTGTACTCCCATGTTCATTCCAGCATTATTCATAACAGCCAAGATGTGTAAACTACATAAATGTCTGTCAATGGATAAACGACTAAAGAAGTTACAGTGTATACATATACAACGGGTTATCATACGACCACGAGAAAGAAAAAAGTCCTCCCATTTGGGACAACATCTAAGTAAAGTAAGTCAGAAAGAGAAAGACAAGTGCTGTATGATATCACTTATATGTGTGATCTAAAAAAGCCAAACTCGTGGAAATAGAGCCTAGAATGTTGGTTCCCAGGGGCCTAGGGGTTGTGGGAAATGGGGAGGTATTGGTCAAAGAGTACGAACTATCATCTATAAGATGAGTAAGCTTGGGAGATGTGATGCACAGCGTGGTGATTATAGTTAATACTGTATTATATACTTGAAAGTTACTAAGGGAGTAGATCTTAAATGTTCTCCCTACAAAAGGGAATGGTCATTATGTGACCTGCTGGAAGTGTTACCTGTGGTGGTAATCATTCTGCAATACATTAGTATATCAAATAAACACATTGTACACCTTAAACTTACACAATGTTACACGTCAATTATAGCTCAGTAAAGCTCAAAGAAAAACTTTTAAAAAAGGACCCCCTAACAGGAATTTTAAGATACCCTGGTGAGCAAGTTAAGGGGATATGTCACTTCAGGGAATTTTTCAAATCATCTTCCAAATACTAACACAAAAGTTGGTCTAGTCTCAGAAATATTTTCTCAGAGCTGGGGCCATTCTCTTATAGTGATTTAGGCACTTAAGGAAGTCCAGTGGCTTTTTCAGACAACAGATAAAGTGGTTGATCATTCCTGTCCCCCACATAGATTTCCTAAATTATTAGCATGTCTCTCTACATGCATCTTTGCCCTCTGGGGCATTGGGTCACACTGGAACTTAATTTCTGTAAAGATTTGCTGAGTCCCAAGAAGAAATGAAAATGCATACTCTCTTTCATTACCTTGTTTGCAAAGTGAATAATTCTTAACAAAGGAAATACAAAACAAACAAACAAAAAGCATAAAAATCAGGCTGCTTCGTAAGTCCAATGCTGAAGGGATACACTCCTTATTCCCAAATGGTGTACAGAAGCTTATGATTCTACTGAAGAATTCATAGCTCTGTTCAGTTTTGTGGGGATACAGAGCAAAAGGAGAAAATAGCATGTTAACCTCTGAGTATTTGCTAGAATTGTCCAACAATAACAAATAGGAAATTAAGTGCATACATCTGATATCTTAGTTTGCTATCAGGCATTTGCTTTATGATTTACTATGTTAAATGTAAAAAAAATTTCACAATAATATTCTATTATAGAAACATTAATTTTGCATATCATTTTCTACATAGCAAGTATGCATCAGACCTGCAGCAATGATACTACAGTGAATCTCAGGTCCTGGGTGTCTTTTTTCTTAGCCCAATTCCCCAGAAATTAGAGTCTGAGGCAAAGGCTTATGTGTGACCACTGTTTGAGGAAATACGATCCCAGAGAGCTTACCTGAAGGACAGGGGTGTGAGGGAGAGTAACAATGTAGGGTAAATTCCAAGAACATGTTATCATGTTGATTGCTACTGATTTCTTCACCTCATAGATCTGCTCTCTAAGAAACCATACAAACTTCATCTCAAAAGTGTCTTTCCAGAGGGAGGAAGTACAAAGAATATATTCCCAGTTTCTATCTCCCATTTGTCAAAAAATGTGTCCTTAGGGAAGCTGGGAATTCCCCAGGCTTTCAGACTGCATATGCCCCAGCATTGAGATGAATCCTGTACTTTTTGTGCCTTTGGGATCCAAAAGTTAACCCTAGGACAGGAGGCAAGAGTTGCAGGACACAGGCATGAGGCAAGGCACTGTCAGGATATAGCTGTGGCAAGACTGTTGCAGCTCATGCAGAGCAGCTGGCAACAAGAAGTGGCTGGAACAAGCCATAGTGAAGCTAAGAGGATGTGAAGTGGGATTTGGGTTCTCAGTTTGGGTTCTCAAACTGTTGCAGGCATCAGAAGCACCAGGAGGGCTTGTTAGAACATAGATCGCTGGGTGTCACTCCTAGAGTTTCTGATTCTATAGGTCTGGGGTGGGCCAAATACTTCTCATTTCTACCAACTTTGTAGGTGATTCTAATGCTACTGGTCCCAGACTACACACAAGAAGTACTGCATAAATCAGCATTCCATTGCACCCCTCCCACACACACGTTCCCTTAGGTGCTGTTAGCGTGCAGTAACCGACTCCTGCAGTTCCTTCTGTGTGTAATTTATTTCCACCAGGCCACAGACTATACGTTCCTGGTTATGCTGAAAGTTGACTCTGGTTATCCACCTAGAGGCAATGAAGATGGTAGGGGAGGGCTCTGAATGGCATTCATTCAGAAAATGAATGCCATTTTCTGAGTTAACAGCCTCAGCTGAGGTCTTTATACAAACTGCAGGAGCAATGAGGTTCATCTCTGGCAAGGGGAGAGAGTTGCTTGTGGCCAGTCCAGAGGATCCAATGGACTCCAGAACACCAGCATATTTCTCTCTTGAATCCTAAACCAAAAAATTCCTTTTTGTGGTTACCTATGTTTTCTGTTCAGCTATATATTGTGCTATGTTTTATGAGAAGATGCAAAGAGTAAGGTAAATCAACAGTGAATTTTTTTTAAAGTTTACTTTCAGTTTACCAAGCTCCATTTTAAATCCTTATGTATTTGTAATTTAGAGTTTTAAGAATAGTAGGGAAATATTTTATCAAAGTTCTAATTGAGCAATAAATGTATCTAGAGATAAGACACTTTGATATAAAAATAGAACCCCACAATATAAATTGTAAAAAGCAGACTATGGATGGAGATGTGATTCTTTGCTTTTTATAAAGAGTATCTGTTAGGAATTCTTTTAGTTCCCTTGAAGCAATTAAGATAAGTATCACAAAAATCACAACATATCATCCATTTAGGAACAAGTCTGCTAAATAAAAAATGAGGTCAGGGCTTCCCTGGTGGCGCAGTGGTTGAGAGTCCGCCTGCCAATGCGGGGGACACGGGTTCGTGCTCCGGTCCGGGAAAATCCCACATGCTCCGGAACGGCTGGGCCCGTGAGCCATGGCCGCTGAGCCTGCGTGTCCAGAGCCTGTGCTCTGCAATGGGAGAGGCCACAGCAGTAAGAGGCCCGCATACCACAAAAAAAAAAAACAATAAAAATGAGGTTCAGAGGCACAGAGAAACTTCCCATCACAATTATTTCACAAGCCATTGCTCTTGCTGACCTCACAGCTCTACAGTACAGTTCCTTCCAGTAGCCCCAAGGGACCTTCTGTTTAATTGAGTTAATAATTTAATCATAACTAGAAGAGGACCTGTGAAGTCAAAAGTAAGGGATGAAAATATTCTAAAGAAAGCAGAACATTTGGAAATTTTCCATTCAGTCATTCAATATTTATTGAACACCTGTCTTATGTTAAGAACTTTGATCAGTACTGCAAAGGGCAAGGATGATAAGAATTACTCCTGCCCCCTAGAAGTTCATGGTCTACTATGGGAGATGATAAATAAATAATTCCAATAATTTGTGCAAAGGACTTTTTAAATTTGGGGCAAGTACGATAGAATTCCTTTCAGAAGTGCTATTTCAGTATTATGTAAGCCAGAATGTTCATTTCTGGCATAAGTAAACCCTATATACATGGTAAAGTGAATGCTCAATCAAATCACACAATAAGATGTATTTAGGATAATGCATTATGTATACATGCACACAGAATATAATTCATGAGACACAATTTACAATCAGTGTACTCGCTCTGTCCACATTTCCTGAATCTGACCTTTGTTTAGCCTGCTTCATAACATAACGCTGACATTAGCAGAAATGTGGTAGAATGGAAGAGGGGAGGGAAGAAATGAATTTTTTAATAGTCAAAAATGTGATTCTATGCTGTTAAACGTAACTTCAATTACTTGTTCTCATCAACTATCTGACTGTTCAGGGTAATTAAAGGAGTGGGAATTCTGGAAAGGCCTCTGCTCAAACTATGTTTTAGCCACTTCTTCCATAAACTACAAATTAAGTCACAGACACTGTAAGAAAAGAGGTAAATAGGATGCAAAGTATAAACAGAATAGGATCCTAGAGGCGACTTTGTTTTAGGGAATTATTTTGTTTCTTTATTTAATAAAAAATATGTACAGGTTAAAGTTAATATTTTAAAACTTTGCATTTTCTAAATATTAAATATAATTAGTTTTTGAAAAGGCAAAATTTATTATAAGTAATGATTAAGTATTAATAGTATTATTAGATATGAATTATAGTTCATGGGGGCAAAGACAGAGAGAAGAGGAGAAAACGTTTTTCTCTTCCTATTCTTCTCTTTCTCTTCATCCTTCCCCCGTTTGTCTTCACCCTCCCCTTCCTTTCTCCTCATCCTCCTTTAGTAAATATAAAGAGCTCTGGTTTAATCAAATTACAGTTAAGTGCTTGAGGAGCTCAGAGGCTGTTGATATTGTGCTAGATGAGGTGACGTTTGAACTTCACTCTCAAGGAGAAGGAGAGGTTTATCAAGGAGCAAAATCATGCAGGTCAGAAGTAACTGGATTTGAACTGAGGACTGCTAGTAGCCTGTCATGCCTGGCAACATGCATAGCTGACTGACAGGGTCTGCCCTCATGCCACAGAACACTTGCACTTTTGTTACACGTCTTTCAATGCAGCCAGTTACAGATCTTTTGATTAATAAGTATTCCTTTTTAACACTTTGAGAAAATTAAAGAGGTAATATGACAGGCAAAACCAGTTAGACTGGATTAGATGGTTTCCTTCTTAACACCTACTTGAGGGCCTTGTGGGACCCTGGGAGATGCCAGGGAGCGAAAGCAGGCCATGGACATGGAACGGAAAAGTCATGAGAGAAGCTTCATCATCATTTCCAGTCCCTTATTTCAACATTGTCCCCATGATCAACCATGAACCCCTAACAAGGATAATCTCTCTTCCTCTGTTTTCTGTTTGACTTCATGTCTCTTCTCATGCTATTGCCAAAGCCAATCAAAACTCAGCAGTAAGATGGGCCCCAACTGATAGCCTAGCTATGCTAAATGTACACCAAAAGCACTCTGATAGGTGTATCTGGGACTCTTTTTAGTTTATAATATTGTTTAAATAGGAAAATGCATACCTGATTTTCAAAGGAGCAACCTAGAAGTAGTTTGGATTAGAAAAACATCACTGGTATGTTGGACACTTACATGTGTAAAATGTCAAAGGATGTGAAATTCAACCTTGGCAGTGTCAACTTTCTGAGTTGGATTTTTGTATCCAGTGAGCCTGGGTAAGGACAGTGGGAGGCAAGCACTGGGTGAATCTTTTATTTCTTTGAATTTCACAGTAGATAATGCCAAAAGGTGCGTTGCTATTTAAATGTCAGTTTTACCTTTTGTTGATTAGTTCATTGCATAATCTTTTTATAAAGGTCTAACATAAAGTAATGAAATGATATTTGACTTCATACTGAGAGTAAACTGTGTAGAGTAAATAATTATGAAAGAAAGAAAAAGATGTTTATAACAATAAAAGGCCCATGTGAAACATAAAGCTATACTAAAAGGACATTGCATTTACTATTTTTAATATTGTGCATTAGAAGTTTCAAGTATTTTAAATCCTGAGTTAGAAGTTGGGATTGTGATGGATTTTCTTTTACTATTCAAAATGTTCTTGAGGTTTTCACCAAGATTCATCCATTTTTTGCAGTTCTTTGATCCAAGTCTAACCTCTCAGCTGGCTTCCTCCACCTTTTTCTCCTACTATTTTACCTCCAATCTCCTCATAATCACCCACCTTCTCTTTTATCAATACTAAATGTATTACATTTTTCTTAAAAGTTTTTGCTTAAACCTCTTTTGTTGAAGATTACATCCTATTATCCTTTCTAAATGACCTTTCTTGCTTCACTTTTCTAAACATACCAAAATAAGTAAAACACTAATTTAAAGAAGTCCTTTGGTGTAACTTCAGTATTTTTCTTTCCTTACTTATATTTCACCTGGAGATGGAAAGCATTTTTGACAACTAATATTATTGACAAGAGATACCATTATTGCAGAGGAAATAAATGCTTCTACTGCTTTACTTTGCTTTTGGGTTGGGAGGTGAGTGAGGTGGAAACAATGTAACTTGAAATTTTAAAATCCTTATTATGATCAGTCGAAAACCAGCACACTGAGTATCTACTATGAGGATAGTGCGGATTTGGGTTTATTGGAATTTTGAGAAATGAAGCTTTAATGATGCAACTCTAGCACTTGGAAGGCTATTCAAAGGCACAGAGCAAGGAGAGCAAAGAAAACAGCAGGGGAAAGTGATTTTTCAAGAGTATATGAATAAAACTAGTGTTTCTTATTTCAAAGAATGCTTACCTCCGAGAATTATTAGTGCCCTATCTAAACACCACACTTAAAACTGTATTAGTTTTTCCATGAAATAGAAATACAGCATATTAGAAAAATGTCCCATCCTAACACCCCTGTACAGAACCTTGAACTTATTGAAAAATTAGACAGAGATTAGGCCAATGCTTCTGAGACTAAACTTCAGTCTTGAGTTTAACCAGGAGAAAATAAGAAGTAAATCTCCCTACGGATCATACAGGAGAACTCTCTATTTATCAAATTCTGGATGGAGGGAATTCAACCAGCTACTTGCTATGCCAAAGCTTCAGAAGTCCAGAGAGTGTATCAGACGCTCTTGGACTCTACCTTGCATCCTCTCAGGGCTGCCTGACTTTTTGACTAGGTTCCTGCAGGATTTGATTTAGGTTTTGTTGACATTACGTTAGCTCAAACATACTCCATGAATTTTTGTTTTCTTTTAGAGCTTTTCCAATGCCATGATATGAGGCAGTGGTGAGAGACAGAGTGACGTGCACACATGCACAGCTCAGAAATACCAGACATTACTTACTCACCCACTCAGGGAAGCTCTCAAAAAAAAAAAAAGGAGGTGACAAGTTGCTTTTTCTTGGAAATCTCTTGTGGACAATTTGAGAAATATTCTGTTTACTCCTCAGAAGGTCTCCATGAGATCAAATTTCAGTGGCCACTTCCAGTGAGCAATCCATTGTGTAGACTCTGTCTTTCCCTCTTTACTCTCACTGGCACCTGAATGATATGCCCTAGATTGATCTCCCATCTCTTTCCAAATAAACCACCTATATGCAAATCCTTAGTTCAGGCTCTGTCTTTGGTAGAAAACCAAGCTAAGCTGGAAGGAAATCTAAATCCATTTAGAATACTCATCATGATCTTGGAGTAAAACTCCCAGTTTTCTAAGTCTACAGAACCATCAAGACTCATACAGAGGTATATGTCCAGGCACAAGAGAGTGGAATTAAGATTTTATTCAATGCTATCAAGGCTTTATCTATAGAATCCATCAGTGAAAAGTTCTCCTTGTTCTTTTATTATTCTTTGGTTTGAATTCTTTAAACTGAGTCACTTTGCTGTGCAGCAGAAATTAGCACAACATTGTAAATCAACTATACTTCAATAAAAAAGTTTTAAATTAATAAATAAATAGATAAACAAACTACCTCAATGAATCTTAGCTTACAAAAACTTCTTTTTCCCTTATCAAAGTATCCTGCCCTAGGTTGTACTCTCCTGGTACCTTAACCAAACTGCTTGAGGTCCAGCCAGGCATTCTCCTTCCGGGTCTTCCTTATATTATCATATTATTTGGGAGTGACCTTAAAGTCTAAACTCACGAGTCTAATGAAAAAAACAAAGGCTCAAAATCGGCAAAATAGCTGACCCAAGGTACTCCAAATGGTTCATAGCCTATATAAATCACTGTCTATCACCTTTATCTCTAATGGACAAACAGAACTACAATTATTTCTAGAAAATAATTTAACATTAAATCAGTAAATACAATATTTCCTCCATGATGTATGTTTTCATTATTCTGTTTTACTCTTTTCCCCCAATTATAGTAATTCTTGTGTTCTATTATGTTAATCAGACATTGTACTTCATCTGCCAATGAGATACATATAGTCACAAATATTTTCAATAATTCAAATTATATATTTAACAAGGTATTTAATAATATTAAAATGAAAATAACAAGTCTGACATGTACAAAAATGATATGCACATACTGTAGCACCCTATTACAATATAAGTAGAATAAGATAATGCTAGATTATCTGATTTGTGTTTGATTGTTTGTTTATTAATACCTTCTGGGTCTCAGATACAGGGGGCTGAGTTTAGCAGACTCCTCAGTTTATTTCACATAATCAACTTTGTTTAATGAAATTATCCTCTCTTGCTCTATTCATTCATTCTCTAATTCATTCACTTATATCACTATATCTCACTTCTCCTTCCTTCATCCCCAGGCAATAACTGTGACATATTCAATGTGTTTCTGTTTATTTTAATATGCTTTCACAAAACATGAGGTGTATAATTTGCAAATGTTTTAATTTACTTAAATGACATCATGTTGTTTCCATTTTTTTCATTGAAAAATTATGCTTAAAGACGCATCCAGAGTTTTGCCTCTGCTGAGACTATAGAAAACCACAAGAGACCATTGCTCCTGCCCAACAATAATAAAAGCTAAAAACAAGAGGCTTTTTTTTTTGAGCCCAGAAGTAAGCTGAGGTCTCAAGGCAGTGAGGTAAATTGAATTTAGAAGGGTGACAAACTCCTACATGGAAAAATAGGACATGGATACAGTTTTGTCTTGACAAAGTACAAGATACAGAAGTAACACCCATTAAAATGGGTAAGAAAACATAAATTACTGAAATGTTAACAAAAACATAAAAGCAGAGTATGAACTAGTATGTCAGGTTAAAAATCTCTGAAAGTCCCAGAAACAAAAGGAGTCCCCAGCCACCTGCCAAATTTTTCTCATAACCCTCACCAGGCAAAAGGAGAAAGGGTGGAGGCAATAAAGGATAGCTGAGAAAGCCTTCCTTAGCAGTGAAAGCCTGCAGGGGATGATTAACTAGCTGCTGCTGTGGAATAGACGTGAAACCCAGAAGTGACTGAGACTATTCTCTCATATTAAGCCAAAGCTCTCTTTCTCTAGGTACAGGGCAAGAAACTTTCCTAGAAATAGTTGAGCTGTCCACCAGAGAAGGGATAAAACAGAAGCTGTCTGTTTCTTAGGGAAGAAGAGGAAAACAGCCCTTTTTCCTATCTCAGGCAAAGGTTGGCTGCTGTTGGTGGAAGGATAGAAAGTCTCTTGTTTTAAGCACCCTACACAAATACAAAGCAGGGTGCTATCACCACTGGAAGAGAAGCAAGAAATATGCTTGTGTTCAAGACTCCCTGAGCAAGACTCCTGATCTAAAAATGGTAGTTTGGCTGCTGTGTGAGAAGGAAGAAAAATGCTGAAAATGAGCCCCTTTGGTAGGGTTCAGGGCCACAGGAATTAACAATGCTATTGCCTTAATCCCCCACAAAGCCTGCCAGAAACAGGGCACACTGATTTCTAAGAGTGCATATTATCTATCTTAGTCTCTTCTCTTCTTTTGCACAAATGTTCAAAATCTAATGAAAAAAATAACTACAAGAGACACAAAATTTAAAAAAAGTTAAAAGAGGTATAATTATTAAGCTATTAGTGGAGATAAAATGGAAAAAAACATTTAATTCTAAGGAGGCATGAAAAGAGAAAATTAGAACAAAGAAGAAATGGGATAAATTGAAAACAAAAAAGAGAGATATAAATGTATCAATATTTGCTATCATATCAACATGACATATCAATCCTAACATATTAATAATTTCTTTAAATGTAATTTGTCTAAACACTCTTAATAAGAGGTAGAGATTGTCAATTTGGATAACAAAGCCATACCCAATTTTATGCTATGTAAATGTAAAACAATGGAAAATGACACATCATGAAAAGCATAATGAAAATTGTATTGGCTATATAAATATCAGGGAAAATATATACTTCAAAACAAGGAACTTTACCAGAGAGTCAAATAACTAATTCACATTTAAAGAACATTCACCTCGGTGGTCCCGGCGTGGGGCGGGGCGAAGTCGCGGGAGCAGCAGGCAGGGGCCGCGAGGGAGGCGGCCTGAGCGCGGCGCGTGACGCAGGCGCCGGGTGGGGCGACAGCTGACGGCGCCGCCGAGGCCGTAGGCTCCAGGCAGACCCCGAGCTCAGGTTAACATTACACGGAGGTTTCACTGAGATCCAGAGAAGACCCCCAACAACTCCGAGGCTGGTTTTTTTTTTAAAAAAAAAAAAAAAAAAAAGAACATTCACCTCAACAATAGCAGAGAGCACAATATTTTCAAGAGGACACGAAGCGTTCAGTAAGAGAGACCATAATCTCACAGATCAAACCTCCACAAATTTAAAATAACTGAAATCATACAAAATAAACTGATTATTAAAAAATGAACTATACGTATAAATAACAATATGTATGGAAAATCCTCAGGTAATCACAAAGTAAGAATATGCTTTCACAATATGGTGGAATTTGGTTAAAAGAAACCACAAGTGTCCATCAACAGATGAATGAATAAAGAAGATGTGGCACATATATACAATGGGATATTACTCAGCCATAAAAAGAAATGAAATTGAGTTATCTGTAGTGAGGTGGACGGACCTAGAGTCTGTCATACAGAGTGAAGTAAGTCAGAAAGAGAAAAACAAATACCATATGTTAACACATATATATGGAATCAAAAAAAAAAAATGTTCTGAAGAACCTAGGAGCAGGACAGGAATAAAGACACAGATGTAGAGAATGGACTTGAGGACACAGGGAGGGGAAAAGGTAAGCTGGGACAAAGTGAAAGAGTAGCATTGACAAATATACAACACCAAATGTAAAATAGCTAGCTAGTGGGAAGCAGCCGCATAGCACAGGGAGATCAGCTCCATGCTTTGTGACCACCTAGAGGGGTGGGATAGGTAGGGTGGGAGGGAGATGCAAGAGGGAGGGGATATTGGGATATATGTATAGCTGATTCACTTTGTTATACAGCAGAAACTAACACAACATTATAAAGCAATTATACTCCAATAAAGATGACAAAAAAAAAAAGAAACCACAAATGAGACAATATTCTGCGCTGAGTGGAAATGAAAACATAACATTAAAATTTGTGGAACACAGTTAAAGCAAAGTTTAAAATCAAATTTGTAGAAGTGAATGCTTATAATTATAAGAAGGGTCTCAAAAAATGACATTGGATTCTAATACAAGCAACTGAAAAGAGAAGAACAAATTAATCTGAAAGCAAGCAGAAAAAAGGAAATAATACAGGTCAGAACAAAAATGAACAAAACAGAAAAGACAAGACCAAAGAGAAAAGCAAATAAAACCAAAATATTCTTTAAAGATTAATGAAATTGATGAGACTCTAGGCAGACTGATCAAGAAAAATATAGCTTACCAATACCAAGAAGGAAAGTGTATGTAGCACTACACAAAGGCATTAAAAGATTAATAAGGAAAGATATAAACAACTTTATGATAATATATTTGATAACAAGATGAAATGGACAATTTCTTGAAAGATATAAAAATTACCAAAACTCACTCAAGAAAAAATGTGTAACCTGAATAGACTAGTAGTAAAAAATTTAAATATGTATTTCTCAAAAATAAAACTCCGAGGGGGCAGATGGCGGAAGATTATGACGTGGCGATCACCTTCCTCCCCACAGATACACCAGAAATACATCTACACATGGAACAACTCCTAGAAAACACATACTGAACACTGACAAAAGACCTCAGACCGACTACCGCACCGAGCCGCCGGGCCGCCCAAGACCAGTCCCCTCACCTGCTGCCCTTACCGCCCCGCCCGCCTTCCCGGTTGCCACCCCACGTTGGGAGAGGCGCCCGTCCGGCACCACCACTTGGTTAACCGCTCCCGCAAGCCCACGGATGCTGCTGGTAGGGGTGGTGGGCGCAGTCGCAGGTCGCATGGCCGGGAGCGGGGGTGACGGCCTGGGATTCCGGGGGCCTCTCTTCTTGTCCTCCTCTCCTCTCTCTTCCCAGTGTGGCCGTGGCTGACACTAAAGACTTTATAGCCATCAAACCAAGTGCAGTTTTGATGGAAGATGAAGGTTGTCTTTTCATTTTTTTTGAAAATGTCTTGATACACAAAAGTTTTAAAATTTGAAGATGGTGGAAGAGTAAGACGCGGAGATCACCTTCCTCCCCACAGATACACCAGAAATACATCTACACATGGAACAACTCCTACAGAACACCAACTGAACGCTGGCAGAAGACCTCAGACCTCCCAAAAGGCAAGAAACTCCCCACGTACCTGGGTAGGGCAAAAGAAAAAAGAATAAACAGAGACAAAAGAATAGGGACGGGACCTGCACCAGTGGGAGGGAGTTGTGAAGGAGGAAAGGTTTCCACACACTAGGAATCCCCTTCGTGGGCTCAGGTGGAGGGCAAGGAGAGGACTGGGGTTGGCGGTGTGAACACAGCCTGCAGGGAGATAGTGCACCAGAGCTAGCCAGGAGGCAGTCCGGGGAAAAGTCTGGACCTGCTGAAGAGGCAAGAGACTTTTTCTTCCCTCTTTGTTTCCTGGTGCGCAAGGAGAGGGGATTAAGAGCACTGCTTAAAGGAGCTCCAGAGACAGGCGCGAGCCGCAGCTAACAGCGCAGACCCCAGAGATGGGCATGAGATGCTAAGGTTGCTGCTGCCGCCACCAAGAAGCCTGTGTGTGAGCACAGGTCCTATCCACACCTCCGTCCGGGAAGCCTGTCCAGCCCGCCACTGCCAGGGTCCCGGGATCCAGGGACAACTTCCTCGGGAGAACGCAAGGCGCACCTCAGGCTGGTGCAATGTCCTGCCGGCCTCTGCCGCCTCAGGCTTGCCCCACATCCGCACTCTTCCCTCACCCCGGCCTGAGAGAGCCAGAGTCCCCAAAGCAGCTGCTCCTTTAACCCCATCCTGTCTGAGCGAAGAACAGATGCCCTCCTGCAACCTACACACAGAGGCGGGGCCAAATCCAAAGCTGAGCCCCTTGGAGCTGTGGGAACAAAGAAAAGAAAGGGAAATCTCTCCCAGCAGCCTCAGGAGCAGCGAATTAAAGCTCCCCAATCAACTTGATGTACCCTGCATCTGCGGAATACATGAATAGACAACGAATCATCCCAAAATGAGGAGGTGGACCTTGAGAGCAAGATTTATGATTTTTCCTCTTTTCCTCTTTTTCTGAGTGTATACATGTATGCTTCTGTGTGAGATTTTGTCTGTATAGCTTTGCTTCCACCATTTGTCCTAGGGTTCTATCCGTCCGTTTTTTTTGTTGTTGTTTTTTTCTTTTTGTTTTAATTTTTTTTCTTTTTTTCTTCTTAATAACTTTTTTATTTTAATAACTTTATTATATTTTATCTTACTTTATTTTATTTTACTTTATCTTCTTTCTTTCTTTCTACTTCTACTAATTTTGTCTTTCTAATTTTTCTCCCTTTTATTCTGAGCCATGTGGATGAGAGGCTCATAGTGCTACAGCCAGGAGTCCGTGCTCTGCCTCTGAGGTGGGAGAGTCAACTTTAGGACACTGGTCCACCAGAGACCTCCCAGCTCCACATAATATCAAATGGCGAAAATCTCCCAGAGATCTCCATCTCAACACCAGCACCCAGCTTCACTCAACGACCAGCAAGCTACAGTGCTGGACATCCTATGCCAAACAACTAGCAAGACAGGAACATGACCTCACCCATTAGCAGAGAGGCTGCCTAAAATAATAGGTCCACAGACACCCCAAAACACACCACCAGAGGTGGACCTTCCCACCAGAAACACTAGATCCAGCCTCATTCACCAGAACACAGGCACTAGCCCCCTCCACCAGGAAGCCTACACAACCCATGGAACCAACCTTAGCCACCAGGGACAGACACCAAAAACAACAGGAACTATGAACCTGCAGCCTGCAAAGAGGAGACCCCAAACACAGTAAGATAAGCAAAATGAGAAGACAGAAAAAGAGAGCTGATGAAAGAGCAAGATAAAAACCCACCAGACCTAACAAATGAAGAGGAAATAGGCAGTCTACCTGAAAAAGAATTCAGATTAATGATAGGAAAGATGCTCCAAAATCTTGGAAATAGAATACACCAAATGCAAGAAACATATAACAAGGACCTAGAAGACCTAAAGATGAAACAAGCAACAATGAACAACACAATAAATGAAATTAAAAATACTCTACATGGGATCAATAGCAGAATAACTGAGGCAGAAGAATGGATAAGTGACCTGGAAGATAAAATAGTGGAAATAACTACTGCAGAGCAGAATAAAGAAAAAAGAATGAAAAGAACTGAGGACAGCCTCAGAGACCTCTGGGACAATATTAAATGCACCAACATTCGAATTATAGGGTTTCCAGAAGAAGAAGAGAAAAAGAAAGGGACTGACAAAATATTTGAAGAGATTATAGTTGAAAACTTCCCTAATATGGGAAAGGAAATACTTAACCAAGTCCAGGAAGCACAGAGAGTCCCATACAGGATAAATCCAAGGAGAAATATGCCAAGACACATATTAATCAAACTGTCAAAAATTAAATACAAAGAAAACATATTAAAAGCAGCAAGGGAAAAACAACAAATAACACACAAGGGAATCCCCATAAGGTTAACAGCTGATCTTTCAGCAGAAACTCTGCAAGCCAGAAGGGAGTGGCAGGACACATTTAAAGTGATGAAAAACTACAACCAAGATTACTCTACCCAGCAAGGATCTCATTCAGATTTGATGGAGAAGTTAAAACCTTTACAGACAAGCAAAAGCTAAGAGCATTCAGCACCACCAAACCAGCACTACAACAAATGCTAAAGGAACTTGTCTAGGAAGGAAACACAAGAGAAGGAAAAGACTTACAATAACAAACCAAACAATTAAGAAAATGGAAATAGGAATATACATATCGATAATTACCTTAAATGTAAATGGACTAAATGCTCCCACCAAAAGACACAGATTGGCTGAATGGATACAAAAACAAGACCCATATATATGCTGTCTACAAGAGACCCACTTCAGACCTAGAGACACATACAGATTTAAAGTACGGGGATGGAAAAAGATATTCCATGCAAATGGAAACCAAAAGAAAGCTGAAGTAGCAATTCTCATGTCAGATAAAATAGACTTTAAAATAAAGACTATTACAAAAGACAAGGAAGGACACTACATAATGATCAAGGGATCAATCCAAGAAGAAAATATAACAATTGTAAACACTTATGCACCCAACATAGGAGCACCTCAATACATAAGGGAAATGCTAACAGCCTTAAAAGGGGAAATCAACAGTAATACAATAATAGTAGGGGACCTTAACACCCCACCTTCACCAATGGACAGATCATCCAAAATGAAAATAAATAAGGAAACACAAGCTTCAAATGATACATTAAACAACATGGACTTAATTGATATTTATAGGACATTCCATCCAAAAACAACAGAACACACATTTTTCTCAACTGCTCATGGAACATTCTCCAGGATAGATCATATCTTGGGTCACAAATCAAGCCTTGGTAAATTTAAGAAAATTGAAATTGTATCAAGTATCCTTTCTGACCACAACGCTATGAGACTAGATTTCAATTACAGGAAAAGATCTGTAAAAAATACAAACACATGGAGGCTACACAATACACTACTTAATAACGAGTGATCACCGAAGAAATCAAAGAGGAAATAAAAGAATACCTAGAAACAAATGACAATGGACACACGATGACCCAAAACCTATGGGATACAGCAAAAGCAGTTCTAAGAGGGAAGTTTATAGCAATAGAATCCTACTTTAAGAAACAGAAAATATGTCGAATAAACAAACTAGCCTTGCACCTAAAGCAATTAGAGAAAGAAGAACAGAAAAACTCCAAAGTTAGCAGAAGGAAAGAAATCATAAAATTCAGATCAGAAATAAATAAACAATAAATGAAGGAAACAATAGCAAAGATCAATAAAACTAAAAGCTGGTTCTTTGAGAAGATAAACAAAATTGATAAACCATTAGCCAGACTCATCAAGAAAAAAAGGGAGAAGACTCAAATCAATAGAATTAGAAATGAAAAAGGAGAAGTAACAACTGACACTGCATAAATACAAAAGATCATGAAAGATTACTACAAGCAACACTATGCCAATAAAATGGACAACCTGGAAGAAATGGGCAAATTCTTAGAAATGCACAACCTGCCGAGACTGAATCAGGAAGAAACAGAAACTATGAACAGACCAATCACAAACACTAAAACTGTGATTAAAAATCTTCCAGCAAACAAAACCCCAGAAACAGATGGCTTCACAGGCGAATTCTATCACACATTTAGAGAAGAGCTAACACCTATCCTTCTCAAACTCTTCCAAAATATAGCAGAGGGAGGAACACTCCCAAACTCATTCTACGAGGCCTGGTATCACCTTGATACCAAAACCAGACAAGGATGTCACAAAGAAAGAAAACTACAGGCCAATATCACTGAGGAACATAGATGCAAAAATCCTCAACAAAATACTAGCAAACAGCATCCAACAGCACATTAAAAGGATCATACACCATGATCAAGTGGGGTTTATTCCTGGAATGCAAGGATTCTTCAATATACGCAAATCAATCAACATGATACACCATATTAACATATTGAAGGAGAAAAACCATATGATCATCTCAATAGATGCAGAGAATGCTTTTGACAAATTCAACACCCATTTATGATAAAAACCCTGCAGAAGGTAGGCACAGAGTGAACCTTCCTCAACATAATAATGGCCATATATGACAAACCCACAGCCAACATCGTCCTCAATGGTGAAAAATTGAAAGCATTTCCACTAAGATCAGGAACAAGACAAGGTTGCCCACTCTCACCACTCTTATTCAACATAGTTTTGGAAGTTTTAGCCACCGCAATCAGAGAAGAAAAGGAAATAAAAGGAATCCAAATCGGAAAAGAAGAAGTAAAGCTCTCACTGTTTACAGATGATATGATACTATACATAGAGAATCCTAAAGATGCTACCACAAAACTACTAGAGCTATTCAATGAATTTGGTAAAGTAGCAGAATACAAAATTAATGCACAGAAATCTCTGGCATTCCTATACACTAATGATGGAAAATCTGAAAGTGAAATCAAGAAAACACTCCCATTTACCATTGCAAAAAAAATAATAAAATATCTAGGAAGAAACCTACCTAAGGAGACAAAAGACCTGTATGCAGAAAATTATAAGACACTGATGAAAGAAATTAAAGATGATATAAATAGATGGAGAGATATACCATGTTCCTGGATTGGAAGAATCAACATTGTGAAAATGACTCTATTATCCAAAGCAATCTACAGATTCAATGCAATCCCTATCAAACTACCACTGGCATTTTTCACAGAACTAGAACCAAAAATTTCACAATTTATATGGAAACACAAAAGACCCCGAATAGACAAAGCAATCTTGAGAACGAAATACGGAGCTGGAGGAATCAGGCTCCCTGAGTTCTGACTATACTACAAAGCTACAGTAATCAAGACAGTATGGTACTGGCCAAAAAACAGAAAGATAGATCAATGGAACAGGATAGAAAGCCCAGAGATAAACCCACGCACATATGGTCACCTTATCTTTGATAAAGGTGGCAGGAATATACAGTGGAGAAAGGACAGCCTCTTCAATAAGTGGTGCTGGGAAAACTGGACAGGTACATGTAAAAGTATGAGATTAGAACACTCCCTAACACCATACACAAAAATAAGCTCAAAATGGATTAAAGACCTAAATGTAAGGCCAGAAACTATCAAACTCTTAGAGGAAAACATAGGCAGAACACTCTATGACATAAATCACAGCAAGATCCTTTTTGAGCCAACTCCTAGAGAAATGGAAATAAAAACAAAAATAGACAAATGGGACCTAATGAAACTTCAAAGGTTTTGCACAGCAAAGGAAACCATAAACAAGACAAAAAGACAACCCTCAGAATGGGAGAAAATATTTGCAAATGAAGCAACTGACAAAGGATTAATCTCCAAAATTTACAAGCAGCTCATGCAGCTCAATAACAAAAAAACAAACAACCCAATCCAGAAATGGACAGAAGACCTAAATAGACATTTCTCCAAAAAAGATACATAGATTGCCAACAAACACATGAAAGAGTGCTCAACATCATTAATCATTAGAGAAATGCAAATCAAAACTACAATGAGATATCATCTCACACCAGTCAGAATGGCCATCATCAAAAAATCTGGAAACAATAAATGCTGGAGAGGGTATGGAGAAAAGGGAACACTCTTGCACTGCTGGTGGGAATGTGAATTGGTCCAGCCACTGTGGAGAACAGTATGGAGGTTCCTTAAAAAACTACAAATAGAACTACCATGTGACCCACCAATCCCACTACTGGGCATATACCCTTAGAAAACCATAATTCAAAAAGTCATGTATCAAAATGTTCATTGCAGCTCTATTTACAATAGCCAGGAGATGGAAACAACCTAAGTGCACATCATCGGATGAATGGATAAAGAAGATGTGGCACACATATATACAATGGAATATTACTCAGCCATAAAAAGAAATGAAATTGCGCTGTTTGTAATGAGGTGGAAAGACCTAGAGTGTATCATACAGAGTGACAGAGTGAAGTAAGTCAGAAAGAAAAAGACAAATACCGTATGCTAACACAAATATATGGAATTAAGAAAAAAAATGCCATGAAGAACCTAGGGGTAAGACAGGAATAAAGACACAGACCTACTAGAGAATGGACTTGAGGATATGGGGAGGTGGAAGGGTAAACTGGGATGAAGTGAAAGAGTGGCATGGACATATATACCCTGCCAAACGTAAAATTGATAGCTAGTGGGAAGCAGCTGCATAGCACAGGGAGATCAGCTCGGTGCTTTGTGACCACCTAGAGGGGTGGGATAGGGAGGGTGGGAGGGAGGGAGATGCAAGACGGAATAGATGTGGGAACATATGTATATGTATAACTGTTTCACTTTGTTATAAAGCAGAAACTAACACAGCATTGTAAAGCAATTATACTCCAATAAAGATGTAAAAATAAATAAATAAATAAATAAATAAATAAAACTCCAAGCTCAGATGTTTTTATGGTAAATTCTACCAAACATTTGAGGAATAAATAATACTAATTATATACTAAGTCCTCTATAAAATAGAAGATTAAGTAATGCTTTCTCTCATATTTTATGAGACCACATTGTCTTGATACTAAAACAACATTACAAGAAAACTACAGACCAGTATCTCTTATAAACACAGGCTCAAAATTTTTAACAAAATGTTATCAAATCAAGTCCAACAATATATAAAACAATAGTATATTAGTGGCTTCATCCAGGAATACAAGTATTTGTCAACACTTGAAAATCAGTCAATATGATTAACCAACAACTACAGATTACATAAACTCCAAGATCACACAAGAATTTTAATAGATGCAGAAAACAGGATTTGAGAAAATTAAGATTAAAATTCTATTCATAATAAAAGTTCTCAGCAAACAGGGAGCTACCTCAAACTAATAAAGATCACCATTGAAAAACCAATAATGAGTATTTTACTTATTGGTGAAAGATGGACATCATTATCTCCATAATTAAAAGAGAGACAGAGAGAGAGAAAAGGATATTCAATCTCACTGTTTCTCATTGAACTTGTACTGGAAGTTTTAAAACATTCAAAATTTTGAGGGGGTGGGTGAAATGGTGAAGGGGGTCAAAAGGTACAAATTTCCAGTTATACAATAAATGTCCTGGGGAAGTAACGTACAGCATGGTGACTATAGCTAATACTACTGTACTGTGTATTTGAAAATAGCTAAGAGAGTAGATCTTAAAACTTTTATCACGAGAAAAAAATATTGTAACTACATGTGATGATGTATCTTACCTAGACACATTGTGGGCAATCATTTCACAATATATACATATATCAAATCATTATGTTGTAACCTGAAACTAACGTATTGTTATATGTCAACCATATCTCAATTTAAAAAAAAAAAAGAACTCTAGAAACCCAACAGTAAAAAACCAAACAATCCAGTTAGAAAACTGGCAAAAAAAAATGAAGAGACATTTTACCAAAAAGGATATACAGGTGGCAAATAAGCACATGAAAAGATTTCCAACCATTGATAAATGCAAAATGCAAGTAAGTAACACAGTGAAATGCCACTACACACTCAATAGGATGGATATAAATTAAGAAGGCAGAAAATATCAAGTACTGGTGTGTATGTGAAACAACTAAATCTCTCATATGTAGCATGTTAAATAGTATAACCACTTAGGAAAAGTTTAGTGGTTTATTAAAAAGTTTAGCACTCACCTAGCAGATGATCATGCCATTCCACTCCTAGGTATTTACCTAAAATAAAAAGAAATATATATCCATTCAAAGACTTTTACATAAACGTTTGCAGCAGCTTTATTTGTAACACCTAAAAACTAGAAACAACCCAAATGTTCATCAACAGGTAAATGAATGAATAAAACGGTATATCCATATAATGGAATACTAGTTAGCAGTAAAAAGGAAGGGGATATTGATACATGCAATAGCAGGGATTAATCTCAAAATGATTAGAATGAGTGAATAAAAAAAAAAAGAAAGGAACACTATATGCCATGATTTCATTTATATAAAACTCTAAAAGATGTCAACTAATCTGCAGTGACAGAAGTTAATAAGGGCATAATTATATATTAAACAATATATATTTTATATGTTAACAGATTTTAGATTGATAATTGACACATAATAAATAGCACAGATTTAAATGGCTATATATTTTATTTAAATTTTAGTTTGTTAAAATTGTCTGGATTTCTAAAAAGCAATTTAGAGCAATATTTCCTATTATTAAAAAAGAAAGAAGGAAGGAAGGAAGGAAGGAAAGAAGGAAGGAAGGAAGGAAGGAAGGAAAGAAAGAAAAAGAAAGAAAGAAAGAAAGAAAAAGAAAATTCAATTAGAAAATAAAAATAAGTGTGGAGAAAACAAATTAGAAAGAAGAAATACAATTCTGTTCTTATTTGACAATATCTACCACATAGAAAAATCCCAAGAAATCTGGGAAAGACCCATTTGCACTAATAAGTGAGTTTATCAAGGACACAGGATACAAGTCAAGATACAAAAATCAACTGCATTTCTACATACTAGCAAACAAAATATTTAACTTCAAATTTAAAGTATATATATATATATATATTTATACACATATATAAATGTATATATACACATATATATAAAATGTTCATGCCATCAAAAAGCAAATAATTAGGAGTCAATTTACCAAGTATTTGCAAGACTTATACACTAAAAGCTACAAAACATTGCTGAGAGAAATCAAATAAATGAAGAAAATGACACATTTTTCTCATCAGAAGTTTTATACTTATTGATCTACAACTTTAATACAATTTCAAGCATAATTCTGGAAGTAATTTTGTATTAATTAAGAAGCTGAGTCTAAAATGTGTACTGCAAAGCAAAGAATACAAACTAACAAAAACAATTTTGAAAAAGAATAAAGTTGGAGGACTCATACTACTTAATGCTAGTACTTACTATAAAGCTAGAGCAATCAACAAATTTAAATGGTTTTACATATAGGATATGAAATTAGCTAGATACATCTGTCATTGGAACAAAATAGAAATACACACACAAATATATGCATATATGGTGCCAAATTAATTCAATGAAGAAAATATATTTGCAACATGGTACTGGAAAAATTAGGCGTTCATATACAAAAAAGTTGCCTTGATCCTTACCATACACAAAAGTTAACTCAAAAATTATCATCGACATAAATTTAAGTATTCCGTATATAAAATATATAGAAGAAAACAGAAAAATATTTGTGATAACTAAATATGTCCTAGATATGATACCAAAAGCACCAACCATAAAGAAAAAATTAGATAAACTGGACTATATTGAAATTAAAAAATACATGTTCTCAAATATACTTCTAGAAAATGAAAATACAAGCCCCAGGCTAGGAGAAAATGTTTGCAAAATACCTATCTTATAAAAGGACTTATAGCCACAATATAAAAAGAACAGTTACAAATGAACATAAGAATACAAACAACCTAATACAAAAAGGGCAAAAAATTGGTTAGGACACTTCAACACAGACAGTAAACAAATGGATTATAAAGCACCTGAAATTGATGCTCAAATGAATTAGCTATCAAGAAAATGTAAACTGAACCATAACATACCAGTAAACATCTAATAGGATGGCTGAAACTGAAAAGCTTGACATTAGCAAATGATGATGTAAACATAGAACTGGAACACATACATTGCTAGTGGGAATGCAAAATGGTATGATCAATTGGAAACCAGCTTAACAATTTCTTATAAAGTTAAATATACATCTTCCATATGACCCTGCTATTTAATTTCTGGATATTTACTCAAGAAAAGTAAAAGCATATATTCACACAAATATCTGTATGCAAATGTTCATAGCAGCTTATTCAAAATAGCCCAGATCTAGAAACAACACAAATATCCATCAGTTGGTGAAAGGATAAACACATTTTGGTTACAGCCCAATAAGAGAATATTACTCAGCAATACAAAGAACTATTATGTTTATAGCAGAAGAATCTCAAAAATATAATGTTAAGGGGAAGAATTCAGGCAAAAAGACTACATACAGTATATAATTCAATTTTTATTATATTCTAGAATAGGCAAAACTATAACGACAGAAAATTAATCAGTGGTTGCTTAGAAATGAGTGTGGTAAAAGGAATTATTGGCAAAGGGGCACAAGAGAATTTTGGGGTTGATGGATATTTGTATATCTTGATTATGGTTGTATTTACCTGACTGTAGAGGTTTATCAAAATTCATGAAAATGCACAGTTAAAAAAATAGAATTTAGGGCTTCTCTGGTGGTGCAGTGGTTGAGAGTCCGCCTGCCAATGCAGGGGATGCGGGTTCGTGCCCCGGTCCGGGAGGATCCCAACATGCCTCGGAGCAGCTGGGCCCGTGAGCCATGGCCACTGAGCCTGCGCGTCCGGAGCCTGTGCTCCACAACGGGAGAGGCCACAACAGTGAGAGGCCCGTGTACCACAAAAAAAAAAAAAAAAAAAAAAAAATAGAATTTAATGTATGTGAGTTATTCCTCAATAAACTTGACTTAAAAAGAGATTTATCCATGTTGCTATATGTACATCTAACTCATTGTTTTGAATCACTGGCAGATTCACTACTATACATTTACTTACATGTACTTTACCAATGATGATACTTAAATTGTCTCCAACTTCTGATCATCACAAACATTGTTGTAATTAATATTTTCACACATGCATATGAAAATTTCTATGGAATATATATGTAATAAGTGCCTGAGAACAGAACTGCTGAGTCATAAGATGCATGCAATTAGTATGCCTTGATACCATCAACTTGCCCACTTAAAAGACTACACCAATGTGTCATTAGTTCTTTTACCTATGTGGGATATTAAAAAGACTCAGGTAAATTAATATGACACATCACATTAACACATAGAAGAATAAAGACCATATGACCATCTTAATAGATGCAGAAAGAAGCTTCTGATAAAATTCAACATCCATTTATGGTTTGCAAAACTGTCCAGAAAGTGGACATAGAGGGAACATATCTCAATGTAATAAACGCTATATATGACAAACCCACAGCTAACATCATACTTAACAGTGAAAAGCTGAAAGCATTCCCTCTAAGATCAGGAACAAGACAAGAATGCCCACTCTCATCACTTTTAGTCAACATAGTTTTGAAAGTCCTAGCCATAGCAATCAGAGAAGAAAAAGAAATAAAAGGAACTCAAATTGGAAAGGAAGAAGTCAAATTGTCACTGTGGATGACATAGTACTATACATAGAAAATCCTAAAGATGCCACCAGAAAACTACTAGAGCTCATCAATAAATCTGGTAAAGCTGTAGGATACAAAACTAATACGCAGAAATCTGTTTCATTTCTATACACTAACAACAAAAGATCCAAAGAGAAATTAAGGAAACAATCCCATTTACCACTGCATCAAAAAGAATAAAATACCTAGGAATAAACCCACCTAAGGAGGCAAAAGACCTGTACTCCATAAACTATAAGATGCTGATGAAAAAAACTGAAGATGATACAAACAGATGGAACGATATACTGTGTTCTTGGATTGGAAGAATCAATATTGTCAACATGACCATACTACCCAAGGCACTCTACAGATTCAATGCAATCCCTATCAAACTACCAATGACATTAACCACAGAAGTGGAACAAAAAAATTTTTAATCTATATGGAAACACAAAAGAGTCAAGTAGCCAAAAAAATATTGAGAAGTAAGAAATGTGCTGGAGGAATCAAGCTCCCTGACTTCAGACTATACTACAAAGCTATGGTACTGGCACAAAAACAGACACATGGATCAATGGAACAGGATAGAAAGCCCAGAAATAAATCCATGCACTTTTGGTCAGTTTACCTAAGACAAAGGAGGCAAGAATATACAATGGAAAAAAGACAGTCTCTTGAATAAGTGGTGCTGGGAAAACTGGACCGCTACATGTAAAAGAATGAAATTAGAACATTCTCTAACACCATATACAGAAAGAAACTCATAATGAATTAAAGACCTAAAGGCAAGCCCAAATACTATACAACTCCTAGAGGAAAACATAGGCAGAACACACTTTGACATAAATCACAGCAATACTTTTTTGGATCTGTCTCCTAGAGTAATGGAAACAAAAGGAAAAATAAACACACAGAACTAACTAAACTTAAATGCTTTTGCAGAGCAAAGGAAACCATAAACAAAACAACAACCTACAGAATAGGAGAAAATATTTGCAAATGATGCAACCGACAGACAAGAAATTAATTTCCCAAATATACAAACAGGATATACAGCTCAATATCAATAAAACAAATAACCCAATCAAAAAATGGGCAAAAGATCTAAATAGACATTTTTCCAGAGAAGACATCCAGATAGCCAACAGGCACATGAAAAGATGCTCAACATTGCTAATTATTAGAGAAATGCAAATCAGAACTACAATGAGGTATCACCTTACACCAGTCAGAATGGCCATCATCAAAAAGCCTACAAATAATAAATGCTGGAGAGGGTGTGGTGAAAAGGAACCTGCTTGCACTGTTGGTGGGAATGTAAATTGGTGCAGCCACAATGGAGAACAATATGGAAGTTCCTTAAAAAACTAAAAATAGAATTATCATATGATCCTGCAATTCCACTCCTGGGCATATACACAGAAAAGAGGAAAAATTTAATTCAATAATATACATGTATCCCAATGTTCACAGCAGCACTATTTACAATAGCCAAGACATGGAAGCAACCTAAATGTCCATTGACAGATGAATGGATAAAGAAGATGTGGTGTATGCATACAATAGAATACTACTCAGCCACAAAAAAAGCACACACACACACACACACACACACACACACACACTGGAATATTAGCCATAAAAAAGAATGAAATGATGCCATTTGCAGCAACACGGATGGACCTAGAGATTATCATACTAAATGAAGTCAGACAGAGAAAGACAAATATCGTATGATAACACTTACATGTGGAATCTAAAAAGCCTGATATACAGAAACTTATTAACAAAACTTAAATAGACTCACAGACATAGAAAACAAACTATGGTAACTAAAGGGGAAAGGTGTAGGGTAGGGATAAATTAGGGATTTGAGATTAACAGATACACACTACTATATATAAAATAAACAACAAGGACCTACTGTATAGCACACGGAACCCTATTCAGCATCTTGTAATAACCTATAATGGAAAAGAATCTGAAAAATATATATATATGTGTGTGTGTATATATGTACATATATATGTGTGTATATATATAACTGAATCACTTTGCTGTACACCTGAAACTTTATAAATCAACTATACATCAATTTAAAAAAATGACTCATGGAAGACTATCAGCCTCTGCCCTAGGTGATGCTCCATACCCTTAGCCTCACAAGCTACCGAGATGTCTTCACAGAGATGACTTTTTTCACTTCTGATTGTTCCCTGTCCATTTGGTCCATAATCATTGTTTTTTATCATCTTCCCATTGCTACATTATGCCTTCTGAAATTGGCCTTCCCCAATAAATTTGTGTATCACAGCAATTTTACATTTTTCTTTAAATTATTACTTCTCTCTTATCTCATTCAGTTTTGCTGGCTCTCTGAGAGATTATCTCTTTTCAAATTCTAGTTTCATTTCAACATTTTTCCTCTGTACTCTGATCTGTGATTCTTATTCCCAGAGAAAAATAAACAAAACCCAGCTTAGCTGCTTGGATTTTCAACAGTCAGTTATCTTGAAAAACTCCTACACTTCCACCCTAAACCTCTTCTTTGCCACATTTGGAAAGATTAACTGAATGAGTAACATCTACACCGCACGTATATTTGAGAATGCAGTTGGGGGTTTTAGGCTCAAATTGTTGTTATATGAGCAAAACAAAAGACATTGAATTTTTAAAATGTACAATTACATAAGCAATTAGAGTATCTACATATGTCACAATCCTTATATTTATGGCAATTCTTTTGTGCCTTTCTCAAAGTATTTATCAAACGAATAATGGATATTTCCCCCAGCTGCTTGATCTATATTCTGAGTTCAATTTGCTGCACTGCATGTCACAAGTATAGAATAAAACTCTTCTTTTCTGTAATTAAGCACAAGAATAATTCTAGTATTTATATATGCTATACAATCTTAGGCAAATCTAGGAATTTTTATGGAAAAGTTGCTATATAACAGCTATTTTCATGATTAAGGGAAAAGACAGTTCTAGTACTCTACACTCCACTTTAATGAAGTGAATACAGAGCAACGTAGCTTAATGCATTTTATGAACTTTGTTTTACGTGGTTTTGTGTGAATTAGACACTCATTTATGATGATTCTATTTCCAAAAATAAATATTAGAGTAATAGTCAATATCTGAAGCACTGATGTACAAGGACTTAACACAATAGCTACTTTCAGGCACTTTAGAGAAATATTTTATTTCCAAGTACCTAGCAATGTCTTATTATTATAGGTACCTTCAGTAATTTGTATTTCTTATAATTTACATTATCCTTTTTAAGTACTCTAAATTTAATAAAATTTTACTTTTTTGTTGTTGTTTTTAACTTCATTAGTGTATTTCTGAGCAAGTAGCATAGAATAATTTAAGAAGAGTTCCCTCCCTCTGACCCTGGGACAATACAATAGTCCTATTTTCCTGGAGTTGACCGTGTTCAGAATATATGAAGCAATCAATTATTTGGTTAGAAATCATAAGCACTTCAGTTTCTTCCATATTTGGTTAAAGCCCATGCATCCTCTAACCTGCATTTTTAAAACTTTTCCCAATAATCCCAAATCTGCAAAAAGCATAGGCAAAGCAATACAAGGAATAGTAACTTAGTGCATGTTCAACAAATAGAAAACAAGCCAGTAGACAAATTTTGACCATGTACAGATTCCTGATGGATTGTTCAAAATCTATATTTTAGGTACAACTGTGACTCAGACACCTCCTCCTCCTCACAACCTCTGGATGCTCCTTCACCTCAATGTTTTTTTTAAACTTTTAAGACACTGACATTCAGTTTATTATGCAGCAATACATACCTTAGATCAGAAAATATGAGATCAAACAGGAATGGTTTATTCAAACGTAAAACAAGATGCTATATAATTTGGAGAGTTTTATTTTCTGAGAGCAGAAACTACAAAACTGAATAGAGAAGGGAAAAAAAACAAAAATCCTGAGAATCCAATTCAACATTTAATCCCTTTAAAGTCATTAACTCTAACAACTAATTTTAAATATGTCCTTTAATTTTATTTTCACAAAACTAATTACAACAAAAATATACTATAATGAATTTTGTTAGGGTTTTTTTTGTTTGTTTGCTTTTTGTATGCCAGAGGGTATAAACCTCCCTACTACCACCTAATTCTTTTGTCTGTTCAACAGAAACTATTGTTTTAGGTCATTGTTAAATTGTAGTGGTGTTTCCCTTCCCAACTGTAGCTGGGTGCAGAAATAATCTGACAGCCTTGTGTTCAGAGGCATCCCATATCTCACCCTCAACCCTGGGGTTTCTCTGCCACCACCTCATGGGACACCCTAAATGTTTGTTCAGGCATTCTAACACATGCACAAACTTGACAGTGCTTGCCAACATGATAAAGCAAAACCTTGATGAGGGTGGAATAGCCTATCAAAATGTGATATTTGCAACATACATTGAAAGCCCACAGGATTTTAAGGTTAATTGGGTAATTTGTTGTATTTTCTTGGCATAAAACAATGAGCAGATAGGTGAAATTTTTCTCAGACACTACTAAATCCCTTATGGTCTAAAAGCCTGGCATTTACCACATTTTATGTTTCCCAAGTGGTTGTCAGAAGAAAAAAAAATAGTGGAAACCCAATTAGAAGAATAAATGTTGTCAGTATATTTCCAACAAGAACTTGGTTTCTCATTTTAACGCAGATGCATACGGGTAGAAGGATTTATATAATGATTGTTAGTTCACTGTGCCACCAACGAAACAAAAACCTCTTTATCATAGCATCAGAAACATCTTATTAATGGAAATTAGCATCTAAGTCTTAACATTCCCACATTATATCCAACAGATAAAAAATTTCAGGCTCTATTTTTTAAAATACTTGAATAGTCCCCAGAAAAAGAAGTTCATCAACTTTAGTTCTCCAAAGTAACATATACAGTAATCTGTCTAAGTCAAACACATGTACACAAACACACTCCCCAACATACACACACACAGCTGTAATGCTATCCTGCTGATTATGTTGTCTACTTAGTTAATCAAGGGTACTATTCAGTCAGTAGATGTGAAGGAGCCGTGAAGTCAATACCATGCACTTAGACTTCAGTTTCTGACAGTGAAGGAAGTAGACTAGCTACTCTATAAGACTTCCTATTACAATACTAATAAAATCTGAATAAAACTCGATATGAAAGGTATTGATGAGTTCATGACAAGTAAGGAAAATCTTCAAGATTAAAAATTAAGCCAGGGCTTCCCTGGTGGCGCAGTTGTTGAGAGTCCGCCTGCCGATGCAGCGGATGCGGGTTCGTGCCCCGGTCCGGGAGGATCCCACAAGCCGCCGAGCGGCTGGGCCCGTGAGCCATGGCTGCTGAGCCTGCACGTCAGGAGTCTGTGCTCTGCAACGGGAGAGGCCACAACAGTGAGAGGCCCGCGTACCGCAAAAAAAAAAAAAAAAAAAAAAAAAAAAAAAAAAAAAAAAAAAAAAAAAAAAAAAAAATTAAAAAAAAATTAAGCCAAAACAACAACCACAACTCTGAACTTTAACCAGAGAAGGCAGCTGTGAATTTTATATGATTGCCCTCAATAGTATATGATTGGATCTGAGTGTTTGAATGATGATGGAAACCCTGAGGAGGTTAAAGTTGTCCCCCAGGATAATAGCAGGTTCTGGGCCACAACAGAAAGAAATTAAATCCTCTCTGGAGGAAACATCCCTACAGACCTACAAACCCATAGTATTCTCACAAATTAAGTTCAACCTAATACAACAATTTTTTGTTAATCACAAAAAACACATCTATAAAATAGGGTAACATGAGAGACAGCAGAAACTAAAAGACAACTTTAGATTCCCAAGGTCAACAGATAATGGAATTAGAAAAAAACGTATATAATAATGTAAAATGTTCAAGAGGAGAAAAAGTTTTTTGAGTGTATGACCAATAAGAAACAGTTACAATGGAGAGACTGATTTGGAAAAGAACAAAGCAAAATTCTAGGATAAAAATGTATAATTAATGAATAGGTAACAAAATAGTCAAAAGGTTATTAGAGAACTGGAGGAAATGGCTGAAGGAAGTATCCACATCCTCGTTCAGAGATGCAAGTTAACAGAAATATGAAAAGACATTAAGAAAAGTAAGGGATGAATGACAAGGTCCACCTTCTAACTGTAATTCTGGAAGGAGGGATTACACAGACTGGATGAACCTAATGGTCGTTGTGGAAAAAAGTATGAAATTTTATTGAAAGATATTTAAGACTTAAATAAATGGAGCAATATACTATACTCATGGACTAGAAGACTCCTTGTTTTAAATATGTACCAGGCCATGATCTAAAATTTATCCTTTAATGTGACTCACAGTAAAAAGTTTGAACACTCTTTTAGAGAAATTCTTGCCTATGTACATCAGGAAAGATGTTCAGAACAGTACTGTTCATGGTAGCGAAAACAACTAGAAACAATGCATTGGCAAGAGTAAGGATAACATTTTGCAATAGTCACAGTGGAATATTATGGAAGAATGGGAAGAATAAATTACAATTACATAAAATAACATGATGAGTTTGAAAAATATACTGAGGGAAAAACTCAATTCATAGTGGATAACATAATGTTTGATATTTTTGTAAATCCTGAAAACAAGAAAACTAAGCAACCTATTGTTTACCACTTAAATATGTAGTAGTAGTATTCAAAAAAGGCAACAAAGGAATAATATGCATAAAATTCAGAGCAGTCGTTAATTTGGTAAGGGAATTAGGATACAAAATTGGGGAAGGCCAAATAGTATCAGTATTATTGGTATTTAACAGTTCATAAGTTTGCTAGTGAGTTTATAGATAATATTATTAAACTTTTAAATTTACCTATGTTACATAAATTACTATCTATCAAATATTACATTAAAATAAAGTGTACAATTCACTTTAAAAATAATTCTAAGTTTACAATGTACTTTTAAAATAGTTCTAAGTTTTTTCAAGTCTATTTTTAGATTTCATGCAAAATTTTATGCAAAATTTCTAAAAGCTATTTAACCAGAGTCCTAGGCCACAACCAATCAGAAGCAACAGATTGAAAGGTAGAAGAAAAGGTTCCAAAGAGGCTGGTTTGGACCAACACCTATACAGTGAATAACGAAATAAATAATTTATACAGTAGAAGTTCAGAGGCCTCAAAATTATTCCCATTTGACATTGGAGCTGTTTAATATTGGAAAGATATTGGCCAGCACCTTCTCAGTCTTAGTACTACTGTGGAGTACAATAATTTACTCTCCTTTGAAAACCGGAGTCATCATGCTCAGGAGGCACTGTTAAATTGGCAAAAAAGGATGCAGTACATCAGAATAAATTTCAACTCAAGTTGTTAAAGTAGATGTTGAATATTTAGTGTCTGGTGGTGATGCCCCCTTCAGTCTACACAGAAAAACTGTTTCAGTTTTCAGGTTACCTGCCTGCTTCCTGCAGGCATTTGAGTTTTTGAACCACAAATTAGCATCTTGTTAAGGTTTGGTGCCAGGCTGATGACCCTGTTTTTCTGGTGTGGCCAAGCAAGAGAGGGCTTGACTGTGGGAGTGATATTTGACAGGCAGAAGTAGGGAGATGGAAGGATGTCCAAAGAGAAAACGGTGTGAGCGAAGGCAAAGTTGTAGTTTCTGTTCCTCATTCTTGACTCCTCACATTCCTAACACTTTGTTGTTTATTTGGGATGTTCCCCCTCTGTGTCTCTTGCACCACATAGAATCCAGTACCAGGTCCCTTGGGAAAATGAACACGTAGCTGAAATATCTGTGGTGAATTTTGCATCCCTTTTGACAACACTCCTGGTTTCTGACATTGCATTTACCTGTCTCCTGGAGTTTGGAGTATCATCCTACACTATTTTTTACAGCTGAAGCTCCTCCAGATTTATTCTGTACAAATTGCCTGGAGTATCAAAATCAAATCTTTCTCTTCCTAAATTCTCTTCCTCACTACACCAACTGAAAATTAATTCAACAATTAATAGTGACCAATACATATCTATGCTTTCCATGCAATTAAACACAGCTAGATATTGAAAGGAGAATAATTGAATTATCCCACTAAAATAAACCATCCTAAATTGCAAATGACTCATTTATTATTGAGTAATTCTCTCAAGGGCTTTCCATAGATTTTTGGTAGAGTACTTGGGAGAAATGTTTATGAATGCCCTTTTCTGCAACCGTGGGCAAAACTGCAAAGTTTATGGTTAAAATAATAAAATATTAAATGCTTTATTGTGTTTATATAATTATGTCAACTATGTAAGAGATACAGATATAATAGTCATATTATAAGATGTATATAACACACCGTATTCATACAAATAACTTTAGTATTTTTTTCAAGTAGTAAAAATATACCAATGATGCTGATCAGGTAATTCTAGTCTCACTTCTTACTTTGCCATTAGTTAGATCAGCAACCTTAGCTTGCTTGGCCTTGACCTTCTACTTGTTACTTTGTTTTCCATCACTAAATAGAAATGTAGCAAAATAGCATTTTAGAGGCAGATATATAGCAAGATTTGACTCCCGTTCTGCCATTTACAAGCTGTGGGTTATTTACCTAACTTACTGAGGTCTCAGTTTTCTCATTCTCAAAATTGGAATAATGCTAATAGTTTCAAATCTAAAGGATTCTTAAGATGGTTGAAATGATATTTATAAATCTTTTATCATGATATATACCTACGACATGATAAGCACTCAAAAAATCTGTCTTTTATTAATTGAGGAGACATATGAATAAAAACATACAGTAAGAAACTTGTATTTTTTTAAATCTCCAATGTTTCAGTTTGATTATTCTAGTCTTGATTTCCCCTACTCTTTATAATAATTTCTCTAAATCTTCTCTAAGACACAGACATAGATATAAAATACTAAATTGTATAAAATGTATCATGTGACTCTAGAAACAGGATACTGGAGTTGATAAAATTTCAGTACTCATATTTTAAAACAGAGCTGTCTCTGGCTAAATCCTTCAGCTCTAGCCTGCTTTATTTTGGGTTGAGTTACCTTTCTAATGGCCAGGAAAAAATATCTGCTCTAAGATGGGTAGGATGAACCTTGTTCCTAAAAATGCTTGAGTGACTTGGGAATAGAATTAAGGAACATAAATGACACAAATGACAGTGTTAGCTTTAAAGCTTATTGAGTGGATTTTGACTATTTTGGTCTTAAAAGTGTTTCTAGAATTTTCATGCCATGAAGAGTTAAATGAGACATTTCATATAATTAATATTCTAACAAAAGTCCTTATAGACCAAGGGAGCTGCTTTATGTGGAAATGCTTAGCTTTCTTTTATATATTCTATAAGGATCACATAAATATAATTTTATGACAAGTATGTTTTTGGTTACTAAGAGGAAGGGTAAGAGTTCCTTATTTGCCCAGGGAAAAGAGGGACTGGAGCCAAAGGTGTATGTCTGAGAAGGGAAAGCTTCTAGAGGTCTATTAGGGAGTTTCTATCAAGAATCCAAAATTCTAGCGGAAGATAGAGTGATAGGATGACCTTCAGCAAGAACATTCTCTTGCTTGGGTTTAGTGGATGTGCGTGGAGACAATTCAGAGGCATAAAAAGCAGGGGTGAGTAAGAATATTAGGTGAAAACATATCTCATTCATTGTGTAAACAACAGAGAGGGGAGTTGAGGTTAATGGGCCAGAATTGGTTGCAGCCAAAATATTCACAGCTTTGCTGAAATCACTGGTTCCTTCATGCCAATATGTCTATTCCACAGTTCCCTCTGCTACTTTGGACTCTTTCACATTGACAAAATTTACATCCATATACTGGAATCAAAACAGGGTTCTGTCCATTTCTCTAAATGCTGCTCAATATAATCCCTTTTTGTTTGTGCAGAGTCCATAAAGAAGTCAATACAGCTCTGTAATTTATTGAGATGTCAGACCCACAAACTTAGTTGGAGCCTGGAAAGACAGACTACAGCTTCTTTCTCCCTTTTTAGAGATGCACTGACCTCATGCAGGGAACACTTCAAGGAGTTTTGTTTGGATGATCAATACATTTCTATATTTATAAGCCTAATCAGAGCCCATCTGCTTTTCTGCTAAAGCACTGCTCAAAGAGAGAGTCACATAATCAAAATTATAACTTTATTGCATTGATTTTTTTGTTCTACTTGTTAGATCACAAAAATAAATATTTTCATTTTAATAACTGCAACTTGACACAAAATCATTTCTTTGGGAAACAGTTCCCTAATGTCAGAATTATTGCATTTTATACTCCCCATCCTGCCATTTTTTATTCTAATTATTAGACTTGAACAGGTCCAAGACTTGTTTTAAATGCTCTAGTCTCAAAACTTAACAGCTGTTCCCCAGCCCATATATAGAAAGTCAGTCAGCTGCCTTGAACTGACCTCAGTGGCGCAGTCACCCAGAGCCAGATCTCCACCAGAGACTCCAGCTTCACATTATAAATACTGCAGTGTCATCTATAAATATGTGCATTTCACCATGTTTCACCTGCTGTTGTTTTGCTGAGGCAAGTGCCTGCTGTCCTTATTCATGTAGCAGCAAGCACCTTTGTATATAACAGGGGGATAACAGAACCTGTGAATGTTTAACTGGCTCCATCAAAGTGTGGGGAGAGGATCCAAAGAAGAGAAAGGAGGACTAGCTTGGAGGAAATATAACAAAATGAAAATGACATCTCACAATGAAAATGGTAGGCCGGCCTTTAATTTGCTGTTGTGTTAAGTCAATACATCTTCTGTACTATATGGCTAATCACTTCACGCTGGCCTACGCACATTTATTACATGATTTATTATAGAGAGGGTCTACATAGGGTTGTAATCAGACCATTTCTGCCTGCCACATCCAAGCCATTGCCTCTGCTGCCCACAATTTTCTCCATCAAGGCAGCTTTTCCATTCAGGGAGATGAACTGTAACTGAAGTCACCTGTGTGCTTTTAGCGTCTTCACTTTGTATTTGAATATGCTCTTAGGCTAACTTAGGCTATATGGTGTCTTCATTTGGCAATAAATATGCCCTTTCTGACTTTTAGGCTTCCTCATCTGTAGCATTCCTGAATCAAAAACTGTAGTTCTGCTTGGCTTTCTTAAACAATTCAAAGGCACAAATCAATCACTGTTTGTTTTCTCATGGCCAAATACTAATCTGCAGAAAATCAAAAGAGTAAGTCTTGAAAATCAGTACCTTGATTTTTATTTTTAAAAGGAAAAATTAGTCATAAGTGATTTATGAAATCCTTTAAGCATCTTTATCATTTTAGCAAGGATATATAACAACTGTTCCTATCTCAAAATTTACCAAGATTTTTATGTGTATTTTTCTAGTCAACACTTTCTGTGTCTTATGTTACACCCACATGTAAAATTTATATTTTAATGATATACAAAACACACTTGCTATTGTAAGTAAAATTATGAATGGTGACCAACTCTATAAAGCTAGAAATATACTGTCAACTTTCCAGATGCCAAAAAATATCTTATTTGTTTTTCTTTACGAAATGTGTGTGGTTTTGCCAGATCTTCCCACAAAGTCAGTCTTTAAGGCCCTAACACAGTGAAACAAAATGAATTCCAATAATAACACCCCACAGTGGTGTGTTTCCAATAAATAGAGTTAACATTCTGATTATGAAGACAAGCCTCAATCTAGCTAGCAGAGACTTGAGGCTTAATATGCAATATTATTTCCAAGAATTAAGGAAATTAGTATTTTAGATGAAAAGTCTTTTTGTAGCAAGCATTCAAGATGTGGTATTGTCTGGACATGCATGGTGAGAAAGAAAGCAGTGACCTCTGAAGGAATCAAGAGTCTGAGTGGTCATTTAGGCCAAAACATACATTTTATTACCTCTACATCATCTTCACTGTATACAGCACTTGACTAGCCTATAATAGGATAGCTGCAATATCTCCTAAGACAGCTCACTTCATAACGAGATAGCTTTCACTGGTCAATATAACATCAATCTGAGATCTACTGCTTGAGCACATGGTTATTGGTCATAGGCACTGAATATATTCCTTGGAGCCAAGTTTACTCCAGTTTCTCATGAAAAGACAAAACATTTGACTCAACTTTGCACGTCCCTTACGTTTTAGACTAAGAAGAATTGTTGGGCTTAGAGAAATAGATCTGGGAATAGTATATACAGTACTGGGAGTTGAAATCCTATGAATGAATGAGTTCCTGAAGATAAAGCATTAAACAGGAATGGAAAATGTGATACTGCCATACTGTAGAATGTTATGTGGGGCATAAATAAATATCTTAGCATCATTTAATCATCCTGCACATAATATATTTTTACCTTAGAAACCCCAGATATCTTCACTAGGCAAACAGTTTCCATGCACTGTCAATTTTTAGTACTTTTGTAACCTGGTATGTCAATGGTATAAATGACATTATATGACATAATACATAACAGTGGAATAATTCCATTTTCTTCATCTAGATATATAGCATATATAATTAATGGTTATATATTACTTGACTGCCATGTGCATGTATATACACACACACACACAATACACACATATATATATAACATACAAACCCTTCTATTACTCCCTTAAAACATTTAGGTTAATTCTAATTTCTTTTACTATTATATTCAGCCTAAAACTAGAAATTATATCTTTGATTAAAGCACTAATTATATGCAAACACAAATGGAAATTTTTAATGATTACAAGAACATTTTTGTTTTTAACAACAACAAATGCATACTGAAACAGAGTTATTTTGCTAAATTTTGTGTACATCAATAATTTCTTAATTATTTCCTTATGGCAACATTTCAGAAATGCAATTGATGTGTCAAAGAGAATGTAATCATCAGGCGTTTGATATTTATTACCAAAATTTCCTCCAAAACCATGTACAAGTTTATACCCCAATTGAAAATTCACTAAGATGTGTTTGTTTCAATCTTGTTGTAAAGAGCTTTGAGGTGTAATTTACATACTATAAATGTCACTTATTGACATTTATATTTCAATGACTTTTACTAGATTTATGCAGTTGTGTAACCACCACCACAAGAGTAGAGCATTTCCATCACCCTAAAAGATTCATTCCTGACCATTTGCAGTCAATTCCTGCTCCCACCCCTAACTCCAGGCAAATATTGCTTTCTGTCTCTTAGAGATATGCCTTTTTAGAAATTTCATATAAACGGAATCATCTAATACATTTCTTTTGTGTCTGGTTTCTTTTACTATTTTGTAACACTTTTGAGATTTATCTATGTCATACCATGTCACCACAGTCTTTCCATTATTATTGCTGAATAGTATTCCCCTGTATAAACATGATGTGTTTTCTTTACCATTTCACCAGGCAATGGATGTTTGGATTGTTAGCAGTTTTTTGTTTTTTTTTTTTCTCGCAACTATGAATAAATAAATACTTATGAACATTTTTGTTTAAGTCTTTGTATAGGACATAGGTTTTTGCTCGTTCTCTCAATCTTGTTAGAATCATTTTAATACATTAGTTTTAAATGTTAGAAAATGTACATTTATGTGATGTGAAAAACCAGTAATTCCAATATTTCTAAGAGTAGTAGAGTTTTTACAAAAACAAAAAAGGTAATTATTAAAAAGGACAGTTCACACTCCGAAGTCATTTTTATACCATAATTTTTCCTAATTTTGTTCTGTTACAAGGAAGGATGCTCTATTATTTAGATTGAGAAGAGGTGACACTGTTTTTCCTAAGTCCTTGGCACACACTATATTATTCAACAATGTATTAGAAAACATTGCATTCTGATTTATACATGCAACTTGTATTTTATTTTTATATTTTAAATTCATTCACCCATTCAACAAATGTTTACTGACCACCTACAGTGTACCAGACACTGTGCTCAGAACTAGGGAAACAAAATAAAACACGGCCCTTGTCTTTATGGAGCTTTACAAACTAAGGCGGCAATCACAGTTCAATGTATTAATGAAAAAGTAGGTACTATCTACAAAACAACAGCAACAACAATAATAGCCCTAATTTTAAAGACCTAGGTCTACAAAAAGAAAACCTAATTCAACTTTAAGAGGTGAAGGAAGCATTGCCAGAAGAAAAAAATATGCAAGCTGAGATATGAAGAACAGGTGGGTTATCTAAGAAAGGATGAGAAAATTAGTCCAAGGGGAGAAAATAGCATAAGCAAAGGCCTTGAGTCAAAAGGATCTGGTATCTTTGGGGAAATACAAGTAGTTTTTATTACCTAAGAGAAGCTTTTGAAAGAGCAACAACAATAGAAGGAGCTAGAGAAACAAACTGGGGCAAAATCATGAAAGGATTCATAAGCCACATTAAAGACCTGTTAGCCAAATCTCCTTTCACTGAAATTACCAACATCCTCTTTGATAATTTCTGTCCATATTATCAGGTTCAGCTAAAACTTAACTTCCCTGATAAAAGTATTTCTGGGCCTTGAAACCATGAGGGCCCATGATACTGGGCTTCAGTGTGTTCACAGCACCTAGGATCCTCCCTTAGAATTTAAGGGAGTTAGACATAAATGATAGATGTATCCCCTGTTAGGATGTAAGCTCTTTAAGGCAGTGTACTGCATGTGTTTAGTTCACCACTGTTTTAGTATTATTCCACACAGTAACTTGCTTATAAAAGGCTCTCAAGAAATAAGTGTTGAATGCAGAAAGAAAGGGGTATGTCCTTTAACATACAGATAAGCCTTGAAGATATTTAAGCATATATTGCTTTGAAGAGGTCACTGTTTTATGGAAAATGGCCTGAAGAAAGAGGACAAGACTGGATATAAGAGGACAAGCTAATAGGAAGTACATATTCACAGCCAGTGTCCTAAGTGTTTCTTTTTTTTTTTTTAACCTTTGAATTACCACAACTCTGTAAAGTAGATACTATCACTATTTTCCCTTAAATCAGAAACTGAGATTCAGATTACTTAAGAAATTGCCTAAGATCACATAGTGTATGTATTGGTTACCTTGGGAGCTCACAAAGTATCACAAGCTCTAGAGCAAGATTAGCCTGGAAAGGTAGACAAGCCAGAAAGCAAAGGTTCCTTCCTGTAATCCACAGTCAGGAGTTTGACTTTCATCCCGAAAGCAATGCTAAGCCAATGAAGAATTTTTAGCGAGACAGTGTAACAATCAAATGCTTAGTTGAACAAGAACACTGTAAATGAAAATTGGTGAATGGATTTGGAGAGAGTGGGGGAAACTAGCACAACTAGAGACAGAAATTTGATCCAATTATCCCTGGGCAAAGAATGCCAATAACCTGGACAATAATGATGTTAGTATGGGTCGGAAACAGTGGATATCTCTGAAAATATTTAGAGGAAATATTTAGATATCCAAGGCAGTGGACAGGCCACTCTGAAGAGCAGGAAGAGATGGATATGGATAAGAAGTAATACATATTTCAGAAGAAAAGAACCTTTTTATTTTTCTGAAAGAAAGGGGAAAAGGTTTAGTACAGAATCAAGTAAGTAAGAAAGTTGTGGTAGAAAACTGAAGGAATTGTGTTAGATTTTATTTACTCTTTGAAATAGAGAGATAGGTCATCTGCTGAGAATGAAGGGCAGAAGAGGTTCACTGTAAATCACAAGGGTCAAGAATAGGAGTACAGTTGTCTCACAACATATTGCTTAACTATGAGGATGAGATAAGAAAATAACAGATATATCCTAAAGGACAATAAGAGATATATCAAAGCCATCCTATATGCCATTCTTTTTTTTTTTTTTTTTTTTTTTTTTTTTTCCTTGCGTTATGCGGGCCTCTCACTGTTGTGGCCTCTCCCATTTGCGGAGCACAGGCTCCGGACGCGCAGGCCCAGCGGCCATGGCTCACGGGCCCAGCCGCTCCGCGGCACGTGGGATCTTCCCGAAACGGGGCACGAACCCGCGTCTCCTGCATCGGCAGGCGGACTCTCAAGCACTGCGCCACCAGGGAAGCCCCCTATATGCCATTCTTGATGGAACATTCCGTATCATAAATATGCCAATTCTTGAACTAAATTTTAATTAATAAAGTCACAATTAAAATGTCAACAGGACTTTGATCTTAGATACAGAAAAAAAAGATCTAAATTCATATGGAAAACTAAATGTCAGAAAGAGAAGCAAGTACTTTATTGGATTTAAAACATTATAAAACATTATTAAATAAAGCATGGGTAGAATAAAATAGAATAAAGAGTACAGAAGAGGTTATATATGTATAGGTATACATACTAATATATATGTGTGTGAATTTAATATATCTTTAAAAATTTTGCAAATAAATGCTGAAACTTGATTTTTCAATAAATAGTTTTACAATTGCTGCATAGACAGCAGTCACTGGAAAATAAATATATTGAACCACTATTTAATTCCTAATACTGAAATAAATTCAAAATGAATAACCTATAAATGTATAAAAAATCATTTGTGAACTAAAAAATATAAAAAATTAAAAATTTATTGGAGAATGGATAATTTTCTAAATATGATATAAAACCCAGAAACCATAAAAGTTTAATGAATTTGCCCATTTAAAACTAAAAACTACCTTAATGGTAAAATAAAACCTAAGCTATGTCAAAAGAAAAACAACAAACTTAGAAAAACAATATTGCTGCATATATTAGAGATGAAGGGTAATTTCCTTAATATACAAAATGCTCATTGAAATTAACACCTCCAAAAATAACAAATACTGTCAAAAAAAATGAATAAAGAACATTGAACAGTTTCACTTAAAAGAAAATATGAATCATCCTTAAATATATGAAAAGGTACATAATATTAATCGTGCCAGTCAGAAGAAAAATGAAAGTTACAATTACATTATATTTTACCTAGTGGATTGTGTTGAAAATTATGTAGGAAAATGGAAACATTATTTATTATTGATGGGAATATAATTTACTACAATATCAATGGAGAGAAACTTGGCAATGTCAAAATTTTAAATGTTCATATTCTACTCTTAGGTTTAATTCTACAAGTATATTTTTATATTTGAATATATATAGATGTGCACATATACACACATAAAATATGTTACTGTAGCATTTTGTAACAAAACAAAATTTTCTTGTTTAGTAGTAAGACAATGGAAACAAGCTAATACCCATCATAAGATGACTAAATAAATTATGGCATATTTACAGAGTGGAATACTAAAAAGCTCCTTCAAAAATGAGACATACATAAAAAGCTCTAAGCAGTTTTTAAAAGAAAATTTTCTTGTATATATTGTACTTCTATTTGTGTAAAAAATTCCCTATATACCTATCATCCATCCATCCATCCATCCAACCATCTACCCATCCATTCATCCATCCATCTTTGCAAAAGAATGGGTAGAGAACCCAAGAAACTGTTAATGGTGCTAAAAATCGTGTTTTAATGGTGTTAAAAAAAATTATTTTTTTTACCAGGGAGGAAAAAGAATAAATGTTTAAGAGACATAGCTGGAAGATAGAGTTTCATTTCCTTCTAAACTTTATTCTATTTTAAAAATATATTTTGCCAACTATCAAAGTGAATTTTGCTCTCTAGAAGACTTTAAAAAATAAACAAAATTCCAACACCAATACATGAAATTTTTAGTATTTGGTTGAAAAACTTTTACACTTAGTATGATATCTGGCTTCCAATGAGGCATTATAATTTAAGGTAAAGAGCACAGAGTTTTGAGTATTTTTGTTTTCGTCAAGATCCCTGCAGAAACAGAGCAATAAATTTAGAGTAATTTAAGGAGTGTTTTTAAGAAAGAGATGTTTTGTAAAGATACTATCAAGGTGTTGGTAAAACTTAGGGACAGTGCAGTAATGTATAGGTAAAAATAGAAGGTTAACTTACCTCCCTTAGATTAAAAGGGCAAGAGGAAAAATTGTTATCAGCCAATAGAGGTGGCAGATTGTCTAGAGATGGTGCTTCAGTAGGAGCTAAAACCATTTATCAAGTAGCATAGCCAAACTACAGCAACTTCTCAGGGAGAGAGCTGAGAGAATAAACCATTCACCATCACCCCTCCTTCTCATCTCTTACTAGTATTCACTATTGGCTAAAAAGGACAAAAAAGTCCATTGATACAGTAAACCCCCCATGGCATGAAGAAAGATAGAGAGACGTGGAAAGGATGCAGAGGGTAAATGGATGGTAATGTACGCAATAGTATAATTGGCTCTGATTCTAAGCCCTACAAAATGTTATCTATTTTGAGACCTTGAGTAAGTCAACTTTCTGAGAATCAGATATTTTTATATGTTATATCAATTAGGGTCTGGGTGAGAGACAGAAATCTCATCAGTAATTTGAACAAAGAAATGTGATGTAAAGAACTGTTAAATGCCAGCACATGCCTGTGCCCCCCTCAGCTGCTCACCTGCAGAGTGAGGCAGGGATTCTGGTGCCTGAAGCCCAGTTAGTCGTGTGGCTTACAGGGTCTTGGTGCTCTGGCCGGGTGTCAGGCCTGAACTTCTGAGATGGGAGAGCTGAGTTCAGGACACTGGTCCACCAGAGACCTCCCAGCCCCATGTAATATCAAATGGCAAAAGCCCTCCTAGAGATCTCCATCTCAACACTAACACCCAGCTCCACTGAACAACACACAAGCTACAGTGCTGGACGCCCTATGCCAAAAAACTAGCAAGACAGGAACACAACCCCACCCATTAGAAGAGAGGATGCCTAAAATAGTACTAAGTTCACAGACACCCCAAAGCACACCACTGGATGTCGTCCTGCCACCAGAAAGACAAGATACAGCCTCACCACCAAAACAAAGGCACCAGTCCCCTCAACAACCCACTGAACAAACCCTACCCACTGAGGACAGACAACGTGAACTAGAAATCTGAAGCATGTAAAAAGGAGACCCCAAACACAGTAAGTTTAGAAAAATGAGAACACAGAGAAATACACAGCAGATGAAGGAGCACGGAAAAAATCCACCAGACCAAACAAATGAAGAGGAAATAGGCAGTCTACCTGTAAAAGACTTCAGAGCAATGACAGTAAAGATGATCCAAAATCTTGGAAATAGAGAAAATACAAGAAACGTTTAACAAGGACATAGAAGAACTAAGAGCAAACAAACAATGATGAACAACATAATAAATGAAATTAAAAATTCTCTAGAAGGAATCAATAGCAGAATAACTGAGGCAGAAGAAAGGATAAGTGACCTGGAAGATAAAATAGTGTAAATAACTACTGCAGAGCAGAATAAAGAAAAAAGAATGAAAAGAACTGAGGACAGTCTCAGAGACCTCTGGGACAATATTAAATGCACCTACATTGGAATTATATAGGTCCCAGAAGAAGAAGAGAAAAAGAAAGGGACTGAGAAAATATTTGAAGAGATTATAGTTGAAAACTTCACTATTACGGGTAAAGAAATAGTAAATCAAGTCCAGGAAGCACAGAGAGTCCCATACAAGATAAATCCAAGGAGAAACATGCCAAGACACATATTAATCAAACTATCAAAAATTAAATACAAAGAAAAAGTATAAAATTCAGCAAGGGCAAAACAACAAATAACACACAAGGGAATCCCCATAACGTTGACAGCTGATCTTTCAGCAGAAACTCTGCAAGCCAGAAGGGAGTGGCAGGACACATTTAAAGTGATAAAAGGGAAAGAACTACAACCAAGATTACTCTACCCAGCAAGGATCTCATTCAGATTCGATGGAGAAGTTAAAACCTTTACAGACAAGCAAAAGCTAAGAAAACTCATGCACAGTGAAAACTCATGCTGTTCAAGAGCCAACTCTAATGTAATCACTATTGTTGTACACATTTTAAAGATGATGTAAATAAAGAAAAATTATTAACACCACCCTGATTTTGTTATTGTAAAAATTCAGAGATGTTATACCTAAAATACAAAAATGTAAAACATGCTTCCTGACATATACATCATGACCAATAAATGGGGAAGGGAAGGAGAAGGGAGGAGATAGAGACAGAGAGAGGAAGAGGGAAGAGAGAGAGAAATTGATTGGGAGGGAGAGAAAGAGATTAACAGGGAGAGAGGAAAGAGGGGAGGGATAGAAGGAAGGAAAGAGGGAGAGCAGGAAATGAAAATTGCATTATCCAATTTCATATTTGTACAATGTATTTTAAATTCTTTTAAATGTGTTTGTAAATTGTCAATTATTTCTGTTCCACAATGACAAATTTAGACCAACTCTTTACAAGGGTCTGGCCCACAGGTTATTAGAAGCTAATATGAGTTGATACAATGGTGGTCAAAAGGCAATGGAATGGTATATTTATGCACTGAAAGAAAAAAATAAAAGTGTCACCCATCGTCAATAAAATTATCTCTCAAAAATAATGCCAAAAATAAAGACATACTTAAATAAAATCTGATAGAATTTTGACAAGAAGACTCATTTTATAAGAAAAAGATGCTCTTTCAAGATAAATTACACCAGATGAAAACTCAGAGTTAAAAGAGGAACTACAGAGTATTAGAAATAGTAAATATGTGGATATTCTTACCTTAATTGCTTTGAAAAACACTCCTTAAAACAAGAACTCTATCTTGAAGCTTGGGATTTATAAGAACCTATGAAGGAAAACATGAGGAGAAAATGTCTATATTGTCACAACTTCCTTACATTTTAAGTGAAATGTAATAGCATTTATTCTAAATAAAAAGTTACAAGATACTTATAAGCCCTAGAGAAACATTAAATATAGAGTAGTAACTAAAAGCTATAGAGGAATTAAAACAGAATACTAGAAATTATTCAAGCAAAACAAATAATGGTTAGAAAGAAGCAACAGAGGAACAAACCCAGAATCGACAAATATAAAACAATTTCCAAATAGTAGACCCAAACAAACTATGTCAATAATTATACTAAACAATATAGAAAAAAGTACTCTAAATAAAAGGCAGACATTATCAAACTGCACATAAAAATAAGAGCCAAATATGTGGGGTTTTTTAATTTTTAAATTTTAATTTTTTGGCTGAGCCATGTGGCATGTGGTATCTTGGTTTCCTGACCAGGGACTGAACCTGAGCCCCCTGCATTGGAAGCATGAAGTCTTAAGCACTGGACTGTCAGGGAAGTCCCCCAAATATATGTTTTTTAGAAGAGCTGCACTTTAAATTTAAAGACGCATATAGGTTGAAAGTAAAATGTTAGGAAAAGATATGCCATTCATTCACTAAATATAAGAAATCTCATGTGAAGATATTTTCCACTAGAGAAAAATTGTTTCAAGCCAAATAATATTACCAGAGATAAACAAGACACTTTCAAAATGACAAAAAGGTAAATTTATCATGAAGATCATAATCATTAATGTATACGCACCTAATAATAAAGCTTCACGTACATAAGCAAAATTTGGTAATAGTAAACAGAGAAACAAATTCATGATCACACTGGAAATTTCAATAACTGACAAAATACAAGGATATATATTATTTGAACCACAATGTCAATCACTTTGACCTAACAGACTGAATACAACAACAACTACAGAATAGATATTCTTTTCAAGTGCACGTGAAACATAAAGCAATTTATACCACTGCTAAGCTGTGAAATAAATGTCAATAAATTTCAAATTATTAAAATATTATAATGTTCTCAGACCAAAATAAATTTAGAAACCAATAATAAAGTTATTTTTTAAATTCTCAAATATTTAGAATTTTAATAGCAGATTCACAAACAACATGAGTCAAAATAAAAACTGATGATAAGTTACAAAGTATTTCAAAATGAATGATAATAAATATATGCATCAAAATATGCGAGCTGCAGCTACAATAGTGCTTAGAAGAAAAATTATAACTTTAAATGCCTGTTTCCTCTGAATAAGCAGAGAAAAGAGAGCAAATTAATCTCAAAATAAATATTAAAAAATAATAACAAAGAATAGAAAACAATAAAATAAAAATGCATAAAACAAGAACACTAACAAAGCTGAAAATTAGTTCTTTGAAACAATAAACATAGGAGACTTTTAGCGAAATTAAACAGACAAAAGCAAGTGAAAGTGGAAATTGTCAATATCAGGTATTGGTTGCATATTAATTAGATTATCATTAACTAAATAAGAGTATTGTCAATAGTTTATGCTAATAAATTTGACAGTCTATAGAAAATGCAAAAAACGTTCTTGAAAAGCAGAATAAAAACTGACACAAGAAGAAATACAAAAACAAAAGAGCCAACTATCTGAAATTGAATTTCTATGTAGAAAACTCTTGACCTGACAAGGACATTACCTCTCATGAACACTGGAAAAAAAACTCAATAATATACTAGCAAATTGAATCTAACAATATATAAAAGAGATAATACACCATTAACAAGCCAGTTGTACCCCAGAAACACAAGGTTGGCTCAACATTCAACAGTCAAGCAATATAATTTACTACATTAACAGAATAAAAGAGAACAACATCATCTGATCATCTCAAAAGATGTCAAAAAAAGGCATTTGATAAAATTCAATACTGATTGTAAAGTTCTGCTTTAAAATCTTTTTCTAAGAAAATACTATGAGAAATTTTCATGTAAAAGTGTTAGCTCTGCTCAGAATTGAAACCTAAACAGCTAAAAATGGAAATATGACAGTTATTTTCCATTGTCATCACTATTTCACTATTGAGCTCATCCACTTATTTTTTTAACTTGGTCTATTGAATTTTTCATGTGTAAAATTTTCCATAGTTTCTAATTCACTCTAAAATTTCAATATTGACCCTTCTTGGAGCAAGGTTTTGATAATTGCTTTAAAACCTATGTCTAATAATTTCAACATCTGAGTTATCTTGGGTTTCACATCTTTTGATTGTCTTTTTCCATTACAAATGTTGACATTTTTGTGGCCTTGGAATTTTTTTATTGTATCTCGGACATTTTGAAGTGTGATTTGACCCTGTTCCTCCTGTGTTCCATCCAGGGGCCACTCTGATGTCCTCAAAGTTTTTGGTGTGCTGTTGAGGGTCAGATTCTTGCAAAACCAGTTTGGTCTGGACCCAGTAGTTCCTAGATCATTAACTTTTGGGGTTCACTTTCTCATGTTTTCCCTCTTTGTAATCTTCTCAACTCTCTTTTGGCTCCCAAAGTGCCCCTTTAGTCTGTCTATAAAGCTAGGATTTTAGTTTCCTTGCTCTGGTGTGAAATTCCAGTAACTATGCCTGCTTCTGAAGCCAAGTGATAAAAGGATTTAAAAAGAAAGATATCACCCCTATTACCACCACTCTCCAGGCAACAGTTCCTTTGGTTAGAGGGATTCTCCTCTCACAAAGTTTTAAGTTCTTGCCAAGCTACCATTGTCACTGCTGCCACAATGAGATTATAGCTTTAAAACTGAGGATGGGCCAGGGGGTTTGGGAAGGTGGAACAGAAATAATAATGGAGGACTTTTTTCTATTTTCTTTCTCTGTAAGGACCTCTTTTTTGATCTCCAGATCAGAAAGAGAGGACCTCTCTTGGAGCTCTTTCTGTCTGCACTGAATGCACAATTCCAAAACTAAGACTGCTTTTGAGTCCAGGATGGGAGAGATGATAAGAAATCAAAAACAAAAGCAAACAAAACAGAAAACAAGAAATCCACCATCAGATCAACCTCACTTTAAGTTCTGGTTCCCTTTCCCAATTTGCCTGCTATCATTTATTTTTCAAAGACTTCAGCAAGCTGCCTTGCACATTCTATACAGGTGAGAAACAAGATCTAAACACAATCAAGTGTGCTTACTCTATCTTAACTGGAACCAGAAATCACTCAGCCATTAAAAAAAAAAAAATCAATAGCTTTCAAAGTTTCAGATGTTAAAAAACTTGCTTTAAGATTTTAAATGTTCATGTGTGGACTTGTTTTCCATTACACTTACTTTTCAAGATTTATTTACATTCATATTTTTATGAAAATAATGCTGTTTGATTATTAATAAAGTAAAGCATCTCATTATGGTTAAGTAATCTCTCTTTCTCTTCAATAAGGAAACTCCACATTAGACCTAATCAGGAATCACTTATTTTGCTGTGATAATTTAGTCACTGTATATTTTATAGTTAAATTATAGAGAAACCTTGAGGAATTGTCTGTTCCTTTTGTAGTAGTTGCTTTTGCAGCAGGGTAAATTCTACTAAATGCCATTGGAAATATGCTACATTAGAAAAGCAGATATTAACTCTGAGACAAGGATAAGGAGTGTGAGAACCTCAAGATTTTCTAAACTTTCCCTGGTTGTCGTCTTGTCTTTCTTTCATGATAGTGACCAGCAGTGAAAAGCTTAAATGAAAAATTCTGGAGTAATTGTCTTCAGAAGCAGCTATGTGGGTGGGCTGGAGGTTGGGTGTCTTGGATGTCTATCACTGCAGTAAAACCTAGCAGAGAAATCCCTGAAAGGAAGGTGTGGGTGATGGCATCTCCTAAAGAAGTAGAAACCAAGCTGAGTATCTGTGACAAAAGAAGAAAGAAAAAATAGAAAGTAGGCAGGGTTTGAAAAGAAGACCTGGGCTTACATATTGGAAAGCTCTCCATGAGGTGCACTCGCTAGTCACCAGTCCAGAAATAATTGGTTCTTTCTTAACATATTTAAATTCTTCTCCTTGAAAAGAAGAAACTTTAGCACGCAAGAGAAGAAAGAATTTTTACAAAGTGGGGGGAGTACTTCACTGGTTTCAAAAATATTGGTTTATTCTAAAGCTTACTTTATATTACTCGGTTTCTTCTGCCGTATTATTTTAGATTATGCATGGCTTGTCCCAAAGAAAGCTAAAGCAGTACAAAATCAAGGGTGGTTTGACTTTTATAAAATCTGATATATTTTATTCACAAAGACACTGTTTAAAATGACACCTGAAACCACTGGATCAGTTTATTTGTTAATATTAAAGAAAGAGGGCTTCCCTGGTGGCGCAGTGGTTGAGAGTCCGCCTGCCGATGTAGGGGACACGGGTTCATGCCCCAGTCTGGGAGGATCCCACATGCCGCGGAGCGGCTAGGCCCATGGGCCATGGCCACTGAGCCTGCGTGTCTGGAGCCTGTGCTCTGCAATGAGAGAGGCCACAACAGTGAGAGGCCCGTGTACCACAAAAAAATAAAAAATAAAATAAAATAAATAAAAATTAAAGAAAGAGAAAGACATGAAGATACTTTTCTTTTTCTGAAAAGCCTCAGTCGCAAGAGTAAAGTTAAAGTTGTATATTGTTTTAGAAGAAGGCCTTTCTTTCTGTATAGTGAACAAAATTCTCTTCCTTGCCAGGCTCTATGCTGTTTATCCAGCCTCTCAAATCTGCTCAAGGTATCTATTACCAATTCTGCCACTCTCATCTAAGCTGCCATTCTCTTTTTTCTGGACGTTGTAAATGGTGTCTTTCCTTCCATTACATTTTCAATCATTTATTGTTTGATTTAAGAAAGGATTATAAGTTTGTACCTAATTTTCTAATACAATACTTTACTGAAATCTTTGTTAAATTATCTTATGGGCTGATTTGTGTACCCTAAAATTCATAAGTTGAAGTCTTAACCTCCCGTACTTCAGAATGTGACTGTACATGGGGACAGCACCTTTTAAGAGGTAATTAAGGTAAAATAAATTCACGTGAATGTGCTATAATCCAATACAACTGGTATCCTTATAAGATAAGATTAGGACACAGGCATGGAGGAGACCATGTAAGACATAAGAAGAAGACAGCCATCCACAAGGCAAGGAGAGAAGCTTTCAGAAGAAACAACTATGCTCACACCTTGAATTCAGACTTCTATTCTCCAAAACTATGAAGAAATAAATTTCTATTTTTAAGCTACCCAGTCTGTGATACTTTATTATGGCAACCCCTACAAGCTAAAACAAATTCTAATAATTTTTGATTGAGCTTCTTCACTATCTAGGCTTTCCATCATATCATCTATAAATTATTTCCAATTTTTATACTTACTATTTATTCTACTTCTCTAATTGCATTGGCTAGTATTACCAGAACAATGTTAAATATAAGTAGTAATTGTGTTTACTCTTCTATTTACTTTGCCTATAATGGGATACATCTAGTACTTCAGCATTCAACATTAATCATATTGCTGGCCTTTGACTTCTTATAGGCATTCTTTTAACATATTAGGTATATCCCTCTACTAAGGTTTTTTTTCCCCTAAATCAGGAAATATATTTTACAACACATCTTTTGCATTTAGGGGATGCCATTAAGTTACCGTTTTTTAACCAATATTATATCGATAGACTTCCTAATATTGTTACTCTTACGTCTTGGAATAAACCACACTTAGCATTCAACTGGCCTCTGAGTTCCTGACTGGCTGAACTGTTGCGCAGCAACTGCACAGTAATTGAAGGAAAATTAGATACAATCATTAAACAACATCAGAGTAGGTAGGATTTAGGGGTCATATTGTTACAAGCTAGTGCTTTTATAAAGGATATTCTCTGGCAGATTTCTAAGTTTCATTCTTAGTGGTTATCCTATTTTTATTCCATATCTTTTCATGTTAATTTGAGAATATTTTGATTATCAATATTCCTTGCACAGAGAGCATAAATCTTTTCTTTCATAACCCATTTCCTTTTTCTCCTTGCCTATGATCGTTCTAAAAAATATTTGCTTAAATTGAAATTTTAAAATTGTTTTATCTATTTATATAATATATATTTATATATTATATGTCTATTATTTTGTCTATTATCTATATATTATCTATCTACTTTTCCAATAAACAGCTCTTAAAATCAGTCAAGTGATATGATAGCTATTTTCTATTTTCCAGTTTATTAATAATGTTGCATTACTTCTATTATTGAAGATAAATTTAACTTTTTCAGTAGTCTAGTATATGATCAAATTTTGCAAATGTTTCATGGATACTTAAAAAGTTAAGTTGTATCATCTATACATATCTTTGATATGTATCTTTTAGATTAATTTTGTAAACGTATCTCTCTTATGTCCTATATTCTTGTTTACTTTTTTTCTTCTTGATTTCTCCTAAGCTAAGAGAAGTTTCAAAATTTAATTTGTCAGAGCCTATAACATTATCGTATATGTATATCACATATACACATATAAATATATACATATATTTAACCATTTTTAGTATTTCTTTAAATAATTAATAGCTTTATTTATTCATAAATGTGATACTCTACAGTCATAAGGACTTGATTTCAAATTCAAGCTCAATTATTTAATAGCTGTATGAGCCCAGGAGAGTTACTAACTTTGATGAGCCTCAGTTTTCTCACTTATAAAATGGGATGAAACTTCCTAAAGCATCAAAGATAATATATATGAAACCCTGACCTCAGTAAATAGCAGCTGCTATTACTATTCTGTCTATTTGATCTGTAATTGAGTCAGAGTGGCATATTGAAATTTTCATTATCGTTCTTCCTTAGTAGGTCACTTTATTCCTAATTCCTTTTGCTTTGTGACTTATTGCTGCCGTAGTTTTAAATGATGTTTGTGAATATATCTGTGCCATAGACCATACTTTTTTCAATGTAACATGATTCTGTATCATTAAAACATTTTTTCTTCTTGTGATACTAACACTATCTGCTTTTCTTGTCTTGTCTTCATATTTAACTGACATAACTATATCACAAAATGAGGACTTTTTTAAGATTAAAATATTCATACTGAAATTCTTTGTGATATTGCTGGAGAGCTGTGCTCAATGAAATGTAGTACCATATTGCTATATTAAGTATTTTTCTTGCTTTATGCTTATAAAAATAATTCTTTGCCATTGTCTTTTTGTTTTATCTTTTGCCATTCATGTTAAATTTCATTTGTTCTTTTCTTCTTAAATCATTCGAAGAAAAAAATTATCTTTTTAATTTCAGTGGTGAATAAGTTTTCTTCAAATCTCATTTTTAGTTTTATTAAATTATTGAAGTCAAGATCAAACCCATTTTTGTTACGTTTCATGAGTGATGAGCACGTCTCCAAATTGTCCTTTTATTCCTCAGTGGAAGGGAAAGCATGAATGGCTTCCTTCCTGCCTTACCAAATAAGTGGGAAAAGTGGGAAATAGCAAATGTAAGCCCAGAGAGAAGCCCTTTCAGGACCCCCAAAACACATATCAAGAAATACAAAGGATAACTACCCCAGTTGTGTCTACAGAACAAAGCTACTTCATTCATTTGGGGAACAAAAAGGAGAATTAAAAGTTGAAAAATATTATATTATTATCCAGTGCAGGTTTTCCTCACTATCATCTAGCATGGCTTTATATCTGCTGAAACAAACAAACAAATTAGAATCAACTTCATATTTGCCTGTGAAACAAATAAACAAAACTCCTTTCAACCAGTCATTTTCACCCAACATTAATCACAGTGACATATTTGCCTCAAGGGGCTATTTTTTTTTTAATCCTGTGGTTTAGTTATCAGTACAGTTATAGACTTTGTTTATGGAAACTGATGATTTTACTAATCACTTGAGGCTGGTGATCAATGAAGCCTATGAAACCAAGGATAAATTTAAATTAATTAGACAAGAAAGATATTTTCTTGACAATTTTAAGAATGGGTTATGTAATTTTGAAATTATTTACATCAAAATTGAATCAAAATTATTAAGATGCACATTGTTTACTTATTTAGTGTTCATGGGTTTGGAGTAGAAATGGGGAGATGCTTGCAATAATAGAATCAGAATACACTGGGATTTGAAGAGACACTAAGTTCATAGTGTCTGAAAATCCACAAGGTCATATACCACATGAGAATGCCATGTGCTTGCCCAGATGCCAAAAGCTAATGGGCATGTTTTTTTTCTTTAAAAATCTCTTATACACATGCATTCCCCTGGTTGAGCTCTATACTGAGAATTCTTCATTTATTCTTTAAAGGCTCTGCTGATTGGATTTTTGAGTTTTAAAAGACCACAGTATACTTGGAAGTTTGGATAGCTCATCCTCTGTTTGTGGTGATTTTATTAGTCAGTGATTCCAGCCTAAATATTTATTAGTTTTCTAACCTTTTGTTGGATCGCTACCATTTTAAACATCCTCTGACAGTTGTATTGATGTAAAGATAATATAGACTGATTGAATTGTTTTCTAGGACATTTATTTTAAGATGTGAAGGTTAATGTCCAGTTGCTGTTCAGATAAAATTTCTCTCTAAAATTAAAATGAGCATATGTACCAACATAGAGAAGAGGTTTTGTTTTAGTAAAATTAAATTTTGATTTGAGGCACAGAATTTTTTGTTCCAATGATAATAATTAGCAATAAGCAAATAAATACTTCAAAGAGATACTTATGAAAATCAAAATGATATTTAACAAATGGGGCTATGAATGAGATCACTTCACAGCTGCAAATATCTGGCAAATAAAAAAAATTTTTTAATGGACACTAAGGGACAAATGGATGATCAACCCTGAGTATTTTTGAATCTAATATGTACTACTCCTTCATTTGAGCTTCTAAATTAGTAAAGTGGAACTTAAAGCCCATTAAATTATATACTAATCAATGATCATATTTGTTATTCGTTATTCGTTCATGATCTACCATAAAAGCAGTACCATAGACACTGATTTAAAGTATTTTATGAAATGACTTTATGCATGGCATTTGTGTTAATTAAAATAAGAGAAAGTAGCTTCAAAGCCTATTACTCATTTAATCTTATAGTTTAAAACCTATTTTTATAGATGTTTGAAGAAATAGCACATGTGCTGAATTTAACTGTAGATGTCTTATTTGGAGAGCCAGAAATGCACAACTGCCCTTGATGAGTTTCTAGGAAAATTCTTGTCCAAACAGATGAAGCTCAGCGAGATCGCCTGCATATTCTCTTCATAAATGGAGCTGTACGTGGTATATCTGCCACTGAAGGGGCTTGCCTTAGTCCTTCTTCTAGACCCCTTGAGCAGTTGACTTCTTGAGTTTTAATATCTATACACTGTTTAGATAGTAATTTAATACCAAAGTTGTTTTTGATTAGCAAAAAGTATGTGTATTTTAATCTCTCATCATCAGATAAACTTTCTGAATAAAAATTAACATGTAAACAAATAATTTCAACTGCTATTTTCAGAACTGTTCTGTTTTGTGAGCAAAATATTGAGACCTTGTTACTCTGTAAACGATTATTTTAAGGCAACAGAACAAGTTTTCATTTACAGATTTTAGAAAAATGTTCATGAAGGTAGGGTCCCAGGGTTCATATGAATTATTGTACATGAAAGTGCTTCATCCACATATGCCATATTAACATTAAAGTACTTTTATGACTAAGCACTGTCCATATTTCAGCAAATGTATTTTCTACATCATTCTTTCTAGCAAATAAAACAAACAAAAACCACAATAAACCACCTAGAAATGAAGAGGAAAAAAAATCTACTTAAATATCCTATTTTTAAAATGATGTCTTAGTTCTATGCTCCACTGAAAGAGCTCTTACTGAAGTCAACAGTGACCTCAATTTTCTGAGATCTTATAATCTTCATTTTACTTGAATTTTTAGCACCATAAACACTATAGAACAATTCTTAAAAGACTCTTCTCTTGGTTTTTATTATGCAATACTCCCCTGATTTTATTTCTATATATCTTCTATCACTCATTCAATATTTACTTTTTAAGTATTTGATTTGTATAATAAACATTAATAATTTAAAATATTTTACCATTAAGCCTCTCCTCTTATTATGCCATTCTTTCTCCTTCTACCATCTCATTCATGCCCAGGACTTAAATTATCCCATATACAGATAATTCACAAATCTATACCCAAGTCCATACCTCTGCTTTGAGGTCTAGACTTTTCTATCTAATTATATCTTGACATTAGATCTTTGATGTCTCAGAGGTGATTCAAAGTCAACATGTCCAAAAGTGAACTTAAGAGTCTTCATTTAAAACACTGCTTCTCTGCCAATGTTTCTTTTCTTCGTGAAAGGCATTGCCATCAATCCAGTCATTCAATCAGGACCTGGAAGTCAAGTTGACACTTCCCTCTACTTCACTTCCTACATTTAATCTAGTACCAAGTCCTGACAATTTCACTTGATATACAGATATACCTATAGTTTTAGATTCAGATATAGATATTTTAAATCTGAAGTGTTGGCAGAGATGCTTTCAGAAAAGGAATTAACATTTGGGATTTAACGCTCTTAATAAAAATTATAAAAGATTCAAGAGAACTAACGTTAAGTTGCTAGGCTACTAAATGGGCTGCTTAATACTGAGGCTCCTCCCAACTTTGAAATTCTCAAATAGTTTACTGATTTGGGACGACACTGCCTCCATCTGTAATTAAAAACAAACAAACAAACAAAAAACTGTTCTTTTACCCATTTCAGGATAGCCTAGGTTTTGACTGGTCAAAATACCTCTAAAATCTCAGTGGTGAAAAATGATATGATTTAATTTCAATTTCTGCTACATGTACATCTTAGGTGGCTGAGGATTCTATTGTGTATCACTCATATTCTAGAGCCAAGCAGATGAAGCAGCCATGATTAAGTATGATGTCAGAAAGAAACTCTGGATCAACAATCAAAAGAAAACTGTGCATCAGCCATCAAATATTGCGGCCCAGAAGTAACACCTATCAACCCTGCTCACAACCCATTGGAAAGAATTAGTCATATGTCCTCCCCTCTCATAAAAAGGCCAGGAAGTATGTGCCTAGTAGACAAAGAGCTGAAAATATTTGTTGAACAGCATTAAAGACTTCTGTATTACTCAAAAGAATTGTTATTTTAAAACATGATTTAATAAGCAAAAGCTGAAATTTTAAATTCTTTGGATTTATTCATTATGGGCTAATCCTACTGATGCCCAAATCATTTTTAAACCTGAAATATACTATACAGGATCCAATAATGTTTTACAATTTTAATTGAATTATAATTGTTAAAGAAATTCTATTTTCTTATCTCTTAAAATGTAAGCCTTAAATCAATTACCAACTCATCAACCATTTGGACTTGATTACTTGAGTCCTAAATTACCATAACCCAATCCTTGGGGAGATCTCATGAAAAGAAGAGATTATCTAAAAAGAGAAACATCTTCCTTGGGCTTTGATCATTAACTCTCATTCAGAACAGAGAAAGTTCTACTTTTTCGGGACTAAGGTCCAATGAAGTATCCTAAATCCTCATCAGTATCTGGTAGAGTACCTTACCTGTAGGTGTTCGAAGGACACATAACATAAATTTTGAGATTCTCTTGGAGTTATTTAGTTCTAACTGTTCTGCTTTTCATCCACTGTTTTGTTTTTGTTTTATGAGATTTATTTGCACTTTTTAGTGAGTGGCTAGAAGCAAGAGAACTGTATTTCCTCAACAAATTATCTCCATAAAAATTCAACAAGTTTTAAAGAAGAAATGATGCTCAGAATTTCAAAAGTACTTGAGCTTTAGTCAAATTTCCCATCTACTTCTCAGGATAACAAGGAGCAAATAAGTCAAGTATACACTGCTTCTGGAAAGCTCTTTTAGTGAGACTATGGTTGCAGTCATCTGTAACTTGGTTTCCAAACTGTGTCAGAAAAAAATTTCCTTTCCATTCATTATGGAGGACCCTTCTCCCCAGCCATGTGAGTTTCCTGATAAGATTTTTAATGCTGTCTTTCAGTGGAACATTGAATAACTGCAATTCCATGATCACAGTACAGTATGCCTGATTGGCCAAGACTACAGACACTTTAGTTAAATTCTTCACCAAGGAAAATTAGGCACTTAGATTTTTTTTCCCATAGCTGTAGCTAAGTCAAATAACATGGCTTGCAAGTGTAGATGACATCCCATTATATTATTTCTGGGTTATAAGTTCTATAAAAAACTGTCATGAGCCCTTCAAGTCAAGATGCAAATGTACCTTTCATAGAATTCTTTTTAATGGAAGGAATTAATTGTAATTCAAAGTGAAAAATAACAGTTGTCAAAATTTGTGAACTATATTATCATGTTTAATCTTATAAAAAGCACTCACCCATTTCCCAAGGCCACTTAACTATCATTGAGGTCATCAGAAGCTTTTATAAAATAAACCTGATGTACTTCTTTTAAGTTGCACATCCTCAAGACATGTTATATACTTAGCTATTATGTTCTGACTGATAATCCTAACAAAATAGGTAAGATTTCCTCCAGGGAATATTCCAGAATAAAATATTTTGGAAAGTAAAATAGTAGCCAGAAGTAATGAGTTAACAGCCGAGACATAAGTATGCAATTCCTTACCAATGATTAATCACTAAATGGTACATATAAACTTTATATAAGTGTTTGGGTTTTTGCTCTCTTCCTGTTTTTCATGGGTTTAAAATGAAACAGCTTGGAAGTTAGTTGACAAAGGGATTTGGCTCTAAATCAGTGATAGCAATCAGAGAAAGACATCAATAAATATTTCTCTGTTGTGTGCTAGTAGCAACTAATCAACTGCATATTTGCTATTGGTCTTTCACAGAAAGCTGTAATAGTTATTTTATTTTTGTGGATCATTAAGATAGTTTTTATTTGCAATATTTCACCTCTCACACTGATAAAATGTTAAAATGCAGAGTGGGGGAAATCATGTATTTGAAATCCCATGTTTCTAGTTGTGTTTATAAAGTATTACAACTCTGTGAAAACTCTGATTACTGACTCAGATTTTGGAACAGCCTGTTATAATTCACTGTTATTATCTGTCTAATCAAAGGATAAAGAGTGATTTCTGCCTTTAGGCAAAATTCTCCTTAGTCCCACTATTTCTGTTTCCATTTGCAGTGGTTTAGTGCACTGCCCTTGTTTCTGATTTCTTAAAGACTGACAATCTCAAGCTGAAACATTTCTTCTGGGCCTCTGTCAGCACTGTGTAAACCTACTATGACATATAAATAGTACTCAGGAGTCTTCCATGAGAAACTTTGCTATGCAGCATATTCTGTCACCTCCTCAAATTCTAAGACCTCTCACAGCTGCTGACACCACAGACAGTCATTGAATGAGACTTGCAGGTGCAGTGTGTGATATAAAAACAGATTATTACTGATTTTTTCTTATGAAAATATTACCAACAATACCATTTATAAATATTTACAAAAATCACATTGCAAAGCTGGATGTAACTCTGAAAGGTCATCAAGTCTTCGAGGAGGAGTGCATCGCTGAGGGGGTGCTTTACATGTTTCTTTATACTTGGGGGATTGCTTAGAATGAGGCCATTATTTATAAAGTTCTCTACAAACATAACTATATCATTTGATAACAATGATAGAGATGGTAGAATTTAAAACACTGTTTCTAATGTGGGGACTCTGTATATTCAAGGAACTTGTGAATATCACAGAAGGAAATTGGATGCTGAAATGATAAAAGAGAATGAAAAGAGATATTATTAGCAAAGAAATATTAATTATTTGGGGTTACATACTGCCCCCCATGGTTAAATAGTGAGTTTATTCGTGTCTATAAAAATGTTATCTAATGGTGAGCAACTGTTTTCCATTTGCACTGTAATGACTCTTTCAAAAAAAGCAGATTTATTACCTGAGTTATCTCAATAATTGCCGGAACACTGTAATTTGTCTGTGGAACACAAGTCAAAACATGGAAATAAACCTAAGGTGACTGCTAGGCTGAGGTACATCAACCTTCTGTAAACACTGAGGCTTGAAGACTGTTGCCAGCAAAGAAATGTAAGGACTAAAGATATTTATGAAGAGGATCCAACCCACTCTTTGGAGGTGACTAAGTATAATTTTGTCCAAAGGCAGGAAGATGAGCAAAGGACTTTGCAATTGCTTCTAGCTTCATTCTTTCATTTATTCACTGTTTCATTTAACAGTTTCCTGTCCTGTATGTTGAGCTTTGTACAAGGCACTAGTGATATGCAGAAAAAGGTACAGATCCTCTCTCCAAGGTGTTTCCAGGGATTTCAGTAAGGAGATGTGATGTCAGTAGATGGAGGGATTTACTCAAAACCATGGAACATTTTGAGCAAAGGCAAGGCTGGGGCTCAGGATATAACAAAATTATAATCAAAGAATTAGTACAAAAGGGTGTACTTTGGACAAGTGAATACCAGGGAGTTTTGGTTTATTCCCTTGCTTAGCTCTAACCTCTACCTCTTCTGAATACAACTAACAGTATAGAAATAATTTAGAAGTTGAATAAATGGTGAAAGAGTAGCTTTCAGAAAAATAAATTCACCCACTCAAAGAGACAATCCTTTTATAAATGAAAAGATATTTGAACCACAGTCATCTGAGGAAGTTTGAATTTTTTGGTTTTTGTTTTCTCAGAAACCACATTCTCAGACTAAATCTATATTATTTCATCTGTGGAGAAAGCTCTAAGAAAGCCCTTTACAAGTTAACATTTCCTACTGTTTTGCTAGGAATCAAATTAAATTTTAATGAATTGTTTTTATTTTGAAAACTAAATTATAAATTCTGATTTTATAATATGTTATTAGGTTGGGCAGGACAGGGGGAAGGCCATAGCAGTATGGCTAATTTTGGTGGCAATTTTCAATTGATATATCATAATCAACATATAGAGCCTTAAATTATAATTCTCTGAAGATTATACGTTTGAATACGATTTTTTTTCTACTCAACAAATATTGAGGGAACATCTGCTCTGTGCCAGTAGTGGTCTAAATGCTGAGGATAAAATGTAAGAAAAACAGGGGAAAAAATCTCTAGTTTTATGAAGCACACATTCTAGAGGGGACATACAAAATGCAAATAGATAATTAATGCATAAAATATCACATATTTGATTTTGATTATCAGAAAAAGTGAGTAACCATTACAAAATTAAGACAGTTACATGGATTCCTGGGGGTGCAGCAAGAAAATTTTGCTGTTAAAAACATTTAACTGGTTTTTGACTTTGAGTTCATTGAGTTATGTTTACACAGTGTTTGGGAAATACTATGAGTTATTGAAATATCTACAATGACTCAAATACAGCATTATCATACAAAATTTACCATGATGGTAAAGTACAGAGAGTTTATTTCCCAACTGTGAAGTTGTTAAATGCTGCACATTACATTAAAATAAGACAATCATAAAGACAGATAGAAAATGAAAGTAAAATGATTTCCAATGAGTTTCACAGTTAAATGGAATCTTGAGAATCATGAAGCCCAAACTGCTCTTTTTGTAAAATGAAAATCAAATAAATAAGCAAACAAAAATCAGAAAAACCTAACAAACAAACATCCATAACATATCAGGCCAAGTGGACATTAAGAAGGGATTAAAAAATTAGGGATAATAAAAAGGATTATACACCCTGAACAAGTGAAATTTATCAAAACTGGCATGACATTAGAAAACTGATTAATATAATCCATCACATCAAAAGGCTGAAAAACAAAAATCACATGATTTTAAACATAGATACAGATAAAACTTCTGACAAAATCCAACACCTATTCATGATAAAAACTTTCAGTAAACTAGGAATAGAGAGAAACTAAACCTCAACTTGGCAATGAATCTGTACATAAAACTTACAGGTAACATCATAATTAATGGTGAGAAATAAGAAAATTCCTAAGATCAGGTACAAAGCAAGAATGTCCTTTCTCATCTCTCCTTTTCAACATCTTATTGGAAGTACTAACTAATGCAATAAGACAAGAACATGAAATAGAAAATATACAGATTAGGAAGGAAAAAATAATACTGTTATTGTTCACAGATGACATGATCCAAAATAGCCAATGCAATATTGAAGGAGAAGAACAAGTTGGAAGACTGATGCTACCCAACTTCAAGAATTACTATAAACTTAGAGTAATCAGGACGGTGTCGTATTGGTGAAAGAATAGATAAAAAGATCAATGGAAGCAAATAGAGAATCCAGAAATGAATCCACGTTACTATAGACATTTGATCTTTGACAAAGGAGCAAAGGCAATAAAATGGAGCAAAGACAGTCTCTTTGACAAATGGTGCTGGAACAACTGGACATCCACATGTAAAACCATGGAAGTAGACACAGACATTACACCTTTCACATAAATTAACTCAAAATGGGTCACAGACCTAAATGTAGAACACTAAAGTATAAAACTCTTAGAATATAGGAGGAAATCTAAATGACTATGGGTATGATGATGACGTTTTAAATACAGCACACCAAAGGCATGATTCATGAAAGAAATGATTGAAAAGCTGGACTTCATTAAAATTAAAAAAATTTCTCTTCAAAAGACAATGCCAAGAGAATGAGAAGACAAGCCACATGGAAAAAATACTTGCAAAAGTCACATGTAATACAGAAGTGTTATCCAAAATATACAAAGAATTTTGTAAGCTCAACAATAATAAAAGAAACAATTTGATTAAAATAGGGCCAAGATCTTAAAAGACATCTCGCCCGAGAAGATATACTGATGGCAAATAAGCGTTTGAAAAGATGGTCCACATCAGATGTCATTTAAAAAATGGAAATTAAAACAACAATGAGATATCACTACACACTTACTAGAAAGGCCACAATCTGGAACACTGACAACATCAAACATGAAGAGGATGTGGAACAACAGAAACACGCATTCATTGCTGGTGGGAATGCAAAATGGTACTACCACTTTGGAAGACAGTTTGGTGGTTTCTTAAAAAACTAAACATACTCCTTAAAAATATAAAGGGAATCAAAGTCCTAAATATAGCAATTAACTCACCTTGTTAATATCTACCTCAATGCTGAATTTTGAAGTTCAACTTTGAAATGTCCAAAAAATAATTATAATGGTTACAATTTATTGGGCATCCACTATGTGCCAGTTAACATGTAGGACTTCACTACAAACATTTGATTCACGTATTTTATCCCCATTTTTATGGATGACAAAAGTGAGACTAAGAGAGCTTATGTAGTTCATGGTCAAACATCTAGTGAGTAGACCATCCATATCCAGACCCAGGTCTGTCTATAGCCAACACCTGTGTTCTCAGTAATTCTATGTCGAAAGTCAGGCAAGCAAGGTCTAGCCTCAACTCTTCTCTTGTTACCAATTAGTTTCTGCCTCAAATTTGTAAATTATAAATAAAAAGTCAAACAAACAAAAAATGTGTAAGGGCATAAGTAAAAGGCTGTATAATTCAAATTAGGAAGTGATAAGCCAAACAGAGAGAAAGAAGATAGAAGAGTACATGAGAAAAAAGTATATATAAAGATGAGTGGAGAAATGTGATGAGACAAAGAAGAAACAGAAACAGACAAAAAAGATAATTGAGAAGTAAAAAGGGAAATCAACTCTCAAATATGTATTTCTTGAAAGTCAAGGAAGCAAAATAAAAGTTCAAGTCTATTGAAATGAAAAGAGAAAATGGTAAAGGTGGGGAAAAATAGAATGGCAAACCAAAAGATTTTATGTTCTAAGAGATATATGTAAAATTTAAAAATAAGAGATTTTCACCATACACAAAAATAAATTCAAAATGGATTAAGACCTAAATGTAAGGCCAGACACTATACAACTCTTAGAGGAAAACATAGGCAGAACACTCTTTGATATAAATCACAGCAAGATCTTTTTTGACCCACCTCCTAGAGTAATGAAAATAAAAACAAGAATAAACAAATGGGACCTAATTAGACTTAAAAGCTTTTGCACAGTAAAGAAAACCATAAACAAGACCAAAAGACAACCCTCAGAATGGGAGAAAATATGTGCAAATGAAGCAACGGACAAATGATTAATCTCCAAAATACACAAACAGCACATGCAGCTCAGTACCAAAAAAACAAACAACCCAATCAAAAAATGGGTGGAAGACCTAAATAGACCTTTCTCCAAAGAAGACATACAGATGGCCAAGAGGCACATGAAAAGAGACTCAACATCACTAATGATTAGAGAAATGCAAATCAAATGCAAATCAATGCAAATCAAAACTACAATGAAGTATCACCTCACACCAGTCAGAATGGCCATGATCAAAAAATCTACAAACAATAAATGCTGGAGAGAATGTGGAGAAAAGGGAAACCTCTTATACTGTTGGTGGGAATGTAAATTTATACAGCCACTGTGGAGAACAGTATGGAGGTTCCTTAAAAAACTATAAATCGAAATACCATATGATCCAGCAATCGCACTCCTGGGCATATACCCAAAGAACATTATAACTGAAAAAGGTACATGCACCCCAATATTCATTGCAACATTATTTACAATAGCCAGGACATGGAAGCAACCTAAATGTCCATCAACAGAAGAATGAATAAAGAAGTTGTGGTATATATATACAAGGGAATATTACTCAGCCATAAGAAGGAACAAAATAATGCCATTTGCAGAGACGTGGATGGACTTAGAGACTCTCATACAGAGTGAAGTAAGTCAGAAAGAGAAAAACAAATATCGTATATTAACACATGTATGTGGAATATAGAAAAATGGTATAGATGAACCTATCTGCAAAGCAGAAATAGACACACAGACATAGAGAACAAACATATGGACACCAAGGGGGGAAAGGAAGAATGGGATGAACTGGGAGACTGGGACTGACATATATATACTACTGTGTATAAAATAGATAACTAATGAGAACCTACAGTATAGCACAAGGAACTGTACTCAATGCTCTGACCTAAGTGGGAAGGAAATCCAAAAAGGAGGAGATATTTGTATGTGTATAGCTGATTCACTTTGCTCCACAGCAGAAACTAACACAACATTGTGAAGCAACTCTACCCTATAAATAAATAAATAATAAATAAATAAATAAATAAATAAATAAGGTATTTTGCCATTTGCAACAACATTGGTGGACTTGGAGGGTATCACACCTAGTGAAATAAATCAGATATAGAAAGGCAAATACTGTATGTTATTACTTATATATGGAATCTAAAAAATAAAACAAACTAGTGAATATAACAAAAAAGAATTAGACTCACAGATATGGAGAACAAACTAGTGGTTTTCAGTGGGGAGAGGAAGTGGGGAGGGGCAAGATAGGGATGCAGATTAAGAGGTACAAACAACTATGTATAAAATAATTAAGCTACAAGGATATATTGTACATCACAAGGAATATAACAAATACTTTATAATAACTATAAATGGAGATAAACAATAAATTTTGAATCACTATGTTGTATACCTGAAATAAATATATTATAAATCAACTATATTTCAATAAGATGTTTTATAAATAAATAAATACATAAATAAATAAGAGGAGGAGGACAAAGAGAAAGGGGAGAGAAAAGTGGCAATGGGAAACATTTGTAGGCAGACATCAGTGAAATTCCAAAAAGATATAAAACGAAATGCAACGAGTATAGTTGGCATTACCTGAGACATAATCAGAAAGAGGAATATATGACAATAATGACTGAATATGGGTATAGAATTTTTTAAATAAAATAAGTTAAATATTGTAAATGGACCTAATATAAGGTATGAAATAGGATAATAGGGCTACTATTTATATATTGAAACTAGGAGGATTTTGATAAGCCAAACATCTGCTGAAGGAATTACTTCCTGACAATACTAAATTATTAATACAGTTAAACAACATTGAATACATTTCTAAAATTGGCTTATTTTGAGTTGCCCAAATTCAATTTTCTGTACATAATTTAGTATGTAAAATTATAAAAAAACAATATGAATCTTTACATGCATCTCTTTTATATGATTTTATATTCTCTGTAATAGTCTTTTCTTCTTTCACTGGCATAACTGATTCGGAAATTGAAAAAAGAAAACAGTTCAAAAACAAAGTGTTTATAAGTGCAGTAAGAACAGCTAACAAAGATATATGGATGTTAAGTGCATTAAGTCCATGCAGTCCAGAAACCTGCATAGGTAAACCATAAGCATTTCTACTTTCAAGGTAGGATACTGAGAAGGTCACTCTCTTTCAGGAGAGGCTCAGCTGTTCTGAGAGAGCAAACTTGCTGGGGTGGCATAGCCTGTCAAAGTAAGTGTTGGTAGCACCTCCCTTCTGGAGAAGGTGCTAAGGTTTAATTTCAGATCTATGACTTCTTTCTTTGATCTACTATTAAATATTTATGGAGAGATAGAGAGGAAAAATTACCTTTAAATGCCACTAGTATAGTTAAAACTATTTTTCTGTCTCAGTTAGAAACCTGAAAATGAGACCAATAAAATGGAACATAAAAGGTACATGCTCTAAAATTGTCTGAGTTCTAATATCACAAATCACCACATAGGCTCAGTCAACTTTCACAGTTTGAATATTTTTAAGGAATATTAATATTTTCCATTAATACATGCTCTCTCCAAGTCAGGCACTGTGCTAGGTAGTTCTCCAAAACTATTACATATATTTTATTACCATCATTTTATTTTAAAAAATATCAAATAGGTCTCAGAGAAATCGAGTAACTTGCCCAAGTCTACCCAAATAGCAAATTTCATAGCTAGTAATAAATCTAGATATTAATAACTATAACTTTTTTATTCAATTTCCTGAGTCAGACTGTTGAGATGTGGGACCCATAATTTTAAGGATATTCTGATGCACAACTAACACAAGTAATCACTACCTTATACCTACAGTGTACAAAGACATACTTGCAAAAGCCTTGGAAAGTTGAATCATCACCAAAATAACTGTATCTAAAAAACCAAAAATGAAACAAGCCAAAAGCCCACCTCATTATTTGGGCCCTGAACTCAAGTCAATATTTTTCTAAACATTGAGAATGAACCTAATCATATATTTCAGTTAATTTAGGCATATATGTCTAGTCAAGCTCAGTCTGATGTAGACAGGATTCTAGGGAACAGTTAGATAGCAGCCCCTTCTCCCTTTTGAGACGTCTGTATTTCTCACCTCTCATTTATTCATTTAAATGCCTATGACTCCAAGGCAGAACTTCTAAAGGAATAAAAGAGCACAAATGAAAATGCATTGAAATCAGAATGTGTTATAAATATAAAAAACAAATAAATATAAGGAGGAAGACATAAGAGTAGAGAGAAGACCCATATTAAGTGCAGAGTTATCTTAAAAAGGATCTCTAAAAGTAGAACTTTCCATCTCCACCCACATTGTCATTCTCTTGATTTTGTCCACATGTATGGCATAGATGTTTTTCAAGAGCATTTTTAAGCATATCCCCTATTTTGGACAGTAGTTCAGAATGGACCAACAGTTTAGCATGTGAAGAATTTTGCCTTATCAAAAAAAATCAGACAAGTGATAGAAATAAAATTGTAGCAAATAAAACAGAGAAGATAAATGTGAGTTAGAGAAGCAGGAACACATCTGACTATATAATGAAAGAGAAATCAACTAAACTATCATGAAAATATGGAATTAAAGAGCTAAAAGAAAATGGCATTTCTGCATTACTAAAAAAGAAGTGGTTGAGCGCTTTTACTCAGGAGATTTATTAACTTATACCAAAATTAGTCAAATAATAACAAAAGTAACAATCAGTTATACAGTGAGGCAGTGTGTTAGATATTTACGTTCATTTAATTTTTGTAACAATTCTCTAAAATATGTATAATTCACATTTTACTGAGGAAAAAAACTGAGACTCAGAGAAGGTAAATAATTTGCCTGAAATTGCCTGTCAAAGGTAGCAGAACCAAGACCAGACCAGGCATGAAGGGATAGAACCTTATAAAATGGACAAAAAACTTGTCTGATAAGACCCATAAAGTAGTTATCAGAAGAAAGTGGGTGGACTGAAATATTTCATTCAATATTCAATAGCACATGCCCAATACCTACTTTGGCTTAGGCTTTCACTAGAAATGGCCCCTTTCAGGTCATTAATATTGATCTAGAATAGGATGAGTGAGACACATGGATAAATCAGAGGATCTCTGTTATCCAATCTTTCAACATGAGCTAAAAAATGTTTTAAATAACACATAATTTGAAAGAGCAAACTAAACCAGAACTGAAAAAAAGAATTGAAAAAAAAGTCACAATTGATATAATAGAATTCAGAAAACCATTAGAAAAATCATTTTAGAATTTAAGACTAAACTATGAAAAACATATGCATATAAGCATGACAGATAATGACTAAAAAGAACAGAAGGTAAAAAGAATTTTTTTAAAATCAAAGAGAAATGAAAAGAATATATAAAAAATATGAGAAAAGGTAACAGATGTAGGAAATAGACTAAATGATCCAAAACACCAACATTATGTGATTCCCTGAAAAAGAAATCTAAATCAGAGAACAAAAATACTGAAAGTTATAATGCAAGAAAACTCTGAGGTTAAAATTTTAAAAAGACTTGAAACTACAAATTGAAGGAATACAATGCAAATATAGACAAATAGACCCATAATTGCCAATAATGAGATGTATTCTGGTAAAACTACTGGAATTAAAACAAAACGTCCTCTGGACATCCAGCAAAAACATGAAAACACGTACAAGGGAAAGAAAATTAGGTTGTCGGACTTCTCAATAACAGTACTTTAGCTCAGAAGATAAGAGAATAATATACCTGATACCTAAGGAAAGGAAAGGTGAGCCTAAGAGTCAATCCAGCCAAACTAACTTTCAACCATAAATTCTTCAGATTAACTGTTATGACAACCAACTACTTAGGTCATTCTGCTCTTGTTAGCACTTGATAAAAAATTTACTAGAGAATGGACTTTAGAAAACAAAATGAATGGAGAAACAACAAAAGGCATGGTGGTGAGCATTCAATATATATTTACCTGGAGGACTATAAAAACACATGGTTTTAAGTGATGGATTACAGCATGTAGAAACTATATGTTCTGACAATGTAGATATAGTAATTTATGAAAAAGGGGGAAAAGTGAAAAGAATACATAAAAATTATCTCACAAGGAAATGGCTCACTTGATTATGGAATTGCCACTATCTTGCCATCTATAAGCTAGAGACCCAGGAAAGCCAGTGGTGTAATTCAGTCTGAGTCTAAGGGCCTGAGAATTTGGTGGGGCGGTGGCAGGGGACATGATGATATCAATCCCAGTCCAAGGGAGGGCAGAAGACAAAATATCCCAGCTCCAGCAGTGAGAAAGGGGGGAAAAAAAAAGGGAAATGCACTTCCCTCTGCCTTTTGTTCCATTTGAGGCCTTCAGAGGATTGGATGATATGCTCACACACATTGGGCAGAGTAATCTACTGAGTCCACTGATTTAAATGTTAATCTCCTCCAGAGCCCTCACAGACACACCCAGAAATAATTTTTAATCTGGGCATCCCTTAGACAGTCAACTTGACTCATATAATTAACCATAACAGAAGCTCTCAGTAATATCTTTGTAATTTTCAATAAATCTAAAACTATTATAAAATTAAAAGTTTTTTTAAAGCATTCAGAAACATATCAGACAATAAAAATGTATGGATTTTAATTTGATTCTGATAATTTAAAAACTCTGACATTTATGAGGTAATTAGAATTGTCAACACTGATTGGCTATTTAATGTTATTATGTACTATCTAAAATTTTTGGATAATATTTTGTTTTCTTAAAAAAGAATACTTTTGCAATAGCAATGCAAACTAAAATATCTATGGATGGGATAATTTAATGTCAGGGACTTGCTGTGGATTAAGAGTGGATTAGGGGAAGTAGGTAAATTTATGGATGGAGCCAACCTTGCCAGAGTTGAAGGCTGCTTGCAGTGGGTTATGGGTGTATTGGTCTCCCTGTATTTTTCTGTCTGCTTTGTATATGGTAGACATTTACCTAATGAAATTTTAAGGAAAAAAACCTCTCATAAGGAAATATACACAACTTAACTATGGTAGTGAGGGATTAAGAGTAAACAAAATTAAAAACAAACCAAATTTCTCTCAAAGTTAATAAAGAGCAGTTTAGCAAAAGCACTTCAAAATTACATAAACTTGGATTTTCTTGTTTGTTTGTTTTGCTGTACGCGGGCATATCACTGTTGTGGCCTCTCCCATTGCAGAGCACAGGCTCAGTGGCCATGGCTCACGGGCCCAGCCGTTCCACGGCATGTGGGATCTTCCCAGACCGGGGCACGAACCCGTGTCCCCTGCGTCGGAAGGCGGACTCTCAACCACTGCACCACCAGGGAAGCCTTGGATTCTTTAAATACAATAATTTCATTATCCTTAATAACAACAAAATACCCTTCATTAACAGACCATCTGAGTCCTGACCTTGTCACCATACCTTTCATTGCTATCTGCACAGTTACCAAGATAAAGAATAGCAATGCATGCAGATAGATAAGAAAAATGCTGCCCCTGAGCTATACTGAATTAAACTAGTAGATGGCAAGCAGCAGGGATATGCACAGCTGGAATGCCAAGTAAGACAGCACAGGGGTTACATGTGAGTAAGGCCAATCATGGGATGTTAGGTACAGACTCTCTGCCTCTTCAAAAGCATTGTAAATAATTAGTAATGGGTTGTCTTTTATTTTTTTTAAAGAATAAAAGCAGTACACATGAAAGTCTAAATTAGTACTAAAAATAAATTTTATCTTATATCTTTTCCTAACCAGCAAAGCCAGTCTTTAAAGATAGATATTTATACTTATAAGGTATCTATGAAACTACAGAGGAATTCACCACACACACACACACACACACACACACACACACACACACACTATTATGCATTAAAAATCAATAAGAAGATGACATATCAAATGTAAACCTCATACTTAAATAAATGCAATGAAAATTTGGGAGAATAAAAATAGAGCCTTTATGAAACAGTAAATAGGGCTCTCAAGTGTAACTGAAACTCAAGTTGTATAATAAAAGAGGCTTAAAACTTTTCTGGCTTCATGCTTTGTACACATCATTAATATCTACCACTTCAAGTGACTTCAAATTAGGCATCCCAGCAGTTAAGCTCATAGTTTCCTTGCTTCAAGAAAAGACTAAAAATGTGAGAAAAAGAAAAGATTAAAAATACAGCATTTTAGTGCTGAAATATGGGAATGTGAGACAAGAAACATAAGGGAAAATAGAAAGATACTGAAACTAAGCACTCCTGGGGATGGAAGCTTTTCTGTGTCCCCCGTTTCTTGTTTGTAGGGAATAGGCTCCAGCCTCCATGACCTTCCCTGAGTTCCAAAGGTCAGGTTCAAACAGCTGCTAATTGGGAAGGGAGGGGATGCAGAGAAAGGGGGGAGCAGTCAAGAAACAATAGTGCAGGCTTTGGACAGGATCCTGGTTCCCCCTCACGGGGTGCACAAAACAGTATCTTTGAGCTCTTCTGGAGAACTAAAACCCCCAACAAAGGGAAGATGTTAACTACTTGATGAAGCATTCTTCATTCCAGAGAGAAGACCATAGTATGATAAGGTCAGAAGCTCATCAGGAGACCACCTGAGGCCAGATTAAAAGATGCAGGCCCTGCACACACCTTGACCCACACCCTTCAACCGTTGCTATAAAACTCACCAGGGACTTCCCTGGTGGTCCAGTGGTTAAGACTCTGCATTCCCAATACAGGGGGCACAGGTTCAATCCCTGGTCAGGAGCCAAGATCCCACATGCCATATGGTGTGGCCAATAAATTAATTAATTAATTTAATTAATGTTTAAAAACAAAAAACTCCTCACAAACACTCCCCCCCCCAGGTTGGGGCACACAATTTTTGAGGTCATGAGCCCACTTTGCCTGGCAAAGCAATAAGCTATTCTTTTCTACTTCACCCAAGGCTCTATCTCTGAGATTCAACTCAGCACCAGTGCACAGAGGCCGTTTTGGGCATCAATACTGAACTGAAATTCTGTGGCTCTACAGATGTCATCTCACTTCTATAATTTTCAGCTTTGTGAAGATTAGTTATGGTTGAAAATGTGTAAAATTGTAAACCATGTTGAACAAAGGGGACAAGCCTCTATATGCTGGTGACAAGGACTCAAGGGAGACAGAGCAGTCACTAGCTGACTCTGAGTTAGGGTTTTTAAAGGAGGCATCTCCATGTCAAAAAAATAAATGGGAAACTCTTAACAATAATTTATTCTACCGAGACTTTTGGGGATAGTTTGTCATTTGAATTCATATGTGACATATGTATGAGATAAAATTCATATTTTATGGCAAGACAAGAAAAATTTAAACACAAAAATTCTTCTCTGCCCTCTGGCTTCCTCTCTCCCATCACTGTGCATTGCGTGTCTACATCAAAAAAAAAAAAAAAAAAGAACTATATGTAAAATATAATACTATACCTATATATAGATATAGGTGTAACTGTATATAGTGTATATATATATATTTATGTTTGTAAATATGTGAAATAAAATTCATGTTTTATGGTAAGACAAGATAAAGTTAAACAAAAAAGTCTCCTCTGTCCTTTGGCCTCTTCTCTCCCCCCACTGTGTGTGGTGTGTCTGCATTATGCATTAGCAGGAATACCTGCTCAACCACAAAGAGCAACATTCTCCAAGCAGGAAGACAACTGAAAATCTAACATTCCTTCTTGAGCTTGTAAGAGGTCACATGACCCACCAGGATGACACAGATCTGGATTATGTAAACTGTCAATAATATGTCATTTGATGTACAGCCCGCTGTCTCAAGAAACTTATATAACTGTGCCTCAATTTCTAACAGGCAGAACAGTTCTCAGAGCTTTCTGAGATGCTCTTCCCAGGTTATAGTCCTCAAATTTGGCTTGAATAAATTTTTCCAATTCTTTCCTAGACCAACTGATTAATTTTTGGTTGACATATATTATATTTTGTTCGGTGTTAGCATGTATCTACACAGATTTACATGCTATGTACTATTATTTATGAGTATGGAGAAATTTAAGACCAAGTCCTAATAACCAAAATTGTTTCCAGCATGAGTTTTCCATCTCCAAAAATGTATAAGTATGTGGCCCAAATTCTGGCAATGGGCATAGGTCATTTTGAGCTGTGAAGGTTAAGGGAACAGAGAAGTTTCCGGAAACATTTGGCAGTCCAGGATACAATCACAAACATTATTGTAGTATAAACCATGGAAAATTTTTAAATATTATCAGAAAGATATAGGGAGGTTTATTTGTGAACACCGGAAGATAACCAAGCAAACTGGAAAAAGAAAATGGAGAAAGAGGTGAAATTATTTCTTCAATGTTGATTTTGTTGCCAAGAGTTTCAATTAAGGAAGAAAATGCAATAGACAAAATGGATACATGGCTTCAAGGCATCTTACTGAATATTTAACTCAAATTGGCTTGAAAATGAACACTATCACCTCACAGAAACCATAAGCTTGGCTGACAGAAGATAAACTAAAAATGCTGATCAAATCAAGGTAAATGAAGTGACTAGAATTGTAGACACTTAAGTCAATATTTGGCTGATTTTTCCCTGCAAATGTTTTCTCTTACAAATGTAGCTATAAGATGTTCACACGGGTGATATTCCCCCCTCCTTTAATATGAATGCCTTGGAAGAAGAGGTGATATGCAGACTATAGGAGATGCAGTCACGGTCTCCTTTTGTCATAGTGAGGATGAAGTTCATACTAAGTAAGCAAAGAGCATGTGTAGACAAGAATAGGAAAGAAAACTCATCCCCCAAATGGCATGTACAGTTTATCAGGATAAATACTGAGATGTGTCAAGAAGAGCTAGGAGTGAAATTGACAGCCCTTATCGTCTCTGCATATGTGGTCAAATCAAATGTATTTCTAAATTCAGAAGTGTAACTGAGCAGGATCCTTCCTGGGACAGACCCCTCCCCCATATCCTCCACTTTAGCTCCTTTCTGAAGTGCCTAGATAGCAGTATCCAATGCACATTTCCTGAGTTGTTTTACAGATGCTAAAACCCCTTCCAGATAAAAGACTCTCTTGATGACCATGAGCACATACCCCCTAGGCCTACTAGCACCTAAGGATTAATGATGTTAACCCCTGTGACACGGCCCTGTTACCTAACCACCAACCAGTCAGAGAACTGTGCACAAGCTGATCACATATCCTGCGACTCCCCTCCCTCACCTTGCCTTTAAAAATGCTTTCCTGAATCCCACTGGGGAGTTTGGGCTTTCTGAGCAGTAGCTGTCCCAGACAACTTACAGTGTGGCTTAACAATAAATACTGCACTTTCCTTCACCACAACCCAGTGTCAGTAGATCGGCTTTACTGCACGAGGGCGAGTACACACAAGTTTGGTTCAGTAACAATAATAGTTTCGTTCAAGTGTATTTGAACTGGCTTAAGAGGCCAAAAACCATAGTTACTTAAACCACCAGGATTTAGTCCAGGGAAAACTCTGTTAATAATGAAATCATAGAGAGAATAAGAAATTTATCTTGAAGGAGGAGAGAGAAAGTGACATCAGTGCAGCTGAATGAACTTTTCTGGTTGAAGTACAGAGTTATATCCCATGAACATTCACGGTGCACAGCTCCAAACCCTTTTCTCTTCTTGTTGCCAAGCCACCTAGAGTAAGGAAAGGTTTATCGCCATTCAGGGCAGCTTGCTGGGGATGGTGTCAAAGAGAATGTTGCCAAGAAAGGTGAAAAAGAAATAAAGTTTTTATTGCCATTTGAGAAGGTTTAGTAGACATATATTGCCCTTTCTCTAATAAGAACAAAAGGAAATTATGGTCCAGAGTTAAGCTCCCCTAAAAGGATTTTTGACACCACTTTTTATTTTTTAATATTATGAAAACAAATGAGGAAATACTAAAGGAGCTACATGAGGTAACTCACTCTAATATTTCTCACTCTAAAATTTAGATTGTAAATAGTAATTTCATAATCTAACTCTAGTTTTCCCCATCTGCCTTTAAGATAAAGGTCATAAACTGGCAGCTCATGAGTAAGTCTGGCCCATCTGATATGCCATCAAAATTTTTAAAGAAATAATAAATTTTATATAAACATTTAAAAATTGGGTTTAAAAAGTCAATCTTTATCTTTAATTTGGAATAAAAAATGATTAGGAATCCTAATCAGCTGAAGCTGAGTTGCTCCAGCCAGCTTTCAATAAAGCAGCTCTCTTTTTTTCCCCAATATTTCCCATGTGAGTCACTTTTTCCTTTTATTTCTACTACCTGCCCCTGCAGGTTACTGAGATTTTGAGTCATGCAAACTCATATCCTTATTGATGTATTACATTCTTCAAGTAGAAAATAATTTTTCACTTATTTCACGTGGGGAAATAGCCACGTTGAGTTTTCTGTATGGCCAAAAACCACTGGCTGAAGATATTGTCAGAATGCACCCATGTGAGCTGGAGATGTAGGACCTAGCAAAAGGACCTAGGTTCCATGGTCTTTCCAAAACTTACAAAAGAAGAAAAACACCTCACTTAATCAACCAACAAGCAAAATAGCGTATTCTTCTCAAAGTAGGGATGGGCATCAATTTCCCTCCTAACACCTGTACTTAACTACTTTGTTCAACCCAACTTCTAGTAATTTCTTTTACTTATTAAATATAAGTTGCTTTAAACGCTAAAAGACTGAAACAACTAACAGTTTTCTATCTAAGTGTAAGACTTTGGCAAGAAGTAAAATGTATCTAGAGAACTGAAAAGCAAGTAGGTGGAAAGAGGACAACAGCCTGGATAGTAAAGCAGGACTCTGAGAATCCATTTAGCATAAACATTCCCCAGTATCTGCCCTCTGATACAACCAAGCCCTGAATGTCAGAGGTAAGTAAAATTATAAATGGTCTACCTGGCTATGTCCCCTTCTTAGATCTACATCATGCCCTGCTGCTCTGCATAGCAAGACCTAACCTGTCCATCTCAGGTCTGTGCCTAATTGAAGAGCAGACCCAGAGAGGGAGAGAACGGCTTGGGTTTTCAACTCCAAGCAGCTGGCATTCTGCAACTCCTGCATTTACTTCTGAGACCACTCAAGAGAATGCAAGCATAAAACAACTCCATCACTGAAGTTGCCAGAGGGCAATGGAAACTTCACTGGTTTGACTCTAGGAGCCCTCCCGGCAGTTGTCTCTAAGGTAGAGGTGACAGGGCAGGTGTCACAGAAACGTGAACTAGAAGCTGCCTGGAAAGCTCTGGCCAGGACTCCCAATCAGGTGCCTGTGGCACCCTCCCCACCGCTGGCCCAAATGCCCCAATTAGGCGCTAACAAAGAGCAAGCTGAGCAAATACATCAGTCAGAGGGCTCGCTGGGAAAAAGGTACATTCAAATTGATGCAAACCCTGGAGCTGTTGAAGTCAAACACTAGGTACTTTCACAGCAAGGATTCCTAGAGGAAATGAGGGCTTGTTGAATATGTGTGAGGACTGCCAAAGCTATCAGGGCACCAGGTTATTCCATAAACTCTAGAGGATTGTTGTCTCTGGTCTGGCAGAGGGCCAGGAATCACCGAGAGAAAACCAATGATAGGTAGCCCAGGGCTTAGAGGTAGTTTGACAGGGCAGAGAATGAAATCACAAGTCACGCAGTACACCAGCCTTGCCCCCACTCTGCTTATTTAGAAGAAAGTACAAAATACAATAACTGGGAAAGGACTACAATAATGCAAACTAATGTAGTTTGCTGTATTTGTTATATCATCCATTTTTGTTAGGATGAGATTTTTTTTACTTTATTTGTTCTCACAACATGGCTGCACATCTCTGGGCAAATACTGTTACTTATCGGCCATACAGAGAAAAAGTTTAATACATCACAAAGAATAACTCCGATGCAAATACTCACATTTTCCCTCATCTACAGATTGTTTTTTAGCAATTTATCAATTACCTGATGCTGACTGGAAACCTAAAATATGCTGTATACTCAAATGATGGATAAAAGGAAATATTAGGAAAACTCAAGAGATGCTTTACAGCAAAACCAACTTTAGTCAAACTTTCCTTTAGACACTCAACTATTTGAGTATTTTTTTTCTTACTTGGAATTTCTACAATTAATTTGGCCATTACTTGATATTTATAGAGTACTTTAAAATTCCCCAGTGTTTTACAATCACTGCTTAGTTTTTCTTTACAACATTCCCAGAAGTTGTAGGCAGTAAAATTTCTCACCAGGAACTGAACAGGAAAGTCTAAACTGCCGTTAGAAAAGATATTCTTATAAGGTGTTCTGGGTGGCAAATAGAGTAAGGAAGTCAGCTGCTTATTCGTTTTATCAACTTAATTTGGAGTAAAGTCTGCCAGCATTTATTTGAACTCAGCTGTGACATTAATCTTCCACGGTTTAATTATGATGAATTATAACAAATCCTGGCAAGGAACTAAAGTTTAACATAGGGGTCCTGAGATCAAGTCCAGAGTTGAAAGGACCTACAAAGGTCAGCAACTCCAGAATAGCTCTGAAAGGCAGGCCACCTCTGACAGATGGAAACTCATTTTAAAGTTTTCCAAAAACACCCTTTCTTCAACCCTTTCCAGTTTAATATCTTTTGGTACAGAAATATTATTTTCTTAGAGCCAACTAAAGTCCAGGCTTTATTTAATATAAGCTTGTTTCCTCTGGTTCATACCTCATTGGAAATGGAGAAATTTGGTTACAGACTACTTATAATAAACTTAAAAAGAAATATTATCACATGTTCCACAACTATTTACTTTTTCAACAGATGTGCTTGTTCCTAAGATGATATGACCTTAACTGAGCTTTTTACTTTGCATTTCCAGGCTCAGTTGGGACTGATCTGAACAATTTCTACATATCATGCCACCGCATAGGTAGTCTTTAAAAAGAGTGGCAATAGTGATTGACAGAAGTTAAATAAATATTGAACTCAAAAATAAATCACAATGACACCATTGCAATACAAGCATTTAATGAGTCTCTACTATATGCTTAATACTGAGAAGTGGTTGCTTCATGTTATAAAAAAAGAGTAGTTTCTACCTATGAGAAGATTGAAACATATTATGGAAATAAAAGCACATTTTAAACATTCAAACAACTGAAAAATCAATATAAGAAAAACACAAACTGTGTGGTTTAGACAGAATTAGGAGACAGGTCAATGTGAAATAAGAAAGATTTTAATGGAAGAGATGGGACTGAACTGAAACTTGAAGGAGGAGTCTATATAATAAGAGAAAGAGAAGGAAAACACATTCTCAATAAAGGAAGCAACACATGTAAAAACTACCTAATTGGAATGGCCTAGTCGTAGGTTAATGATAGAAAATGCCTATGTGAAATATTTCACACAGTGAAGCAAAGATTAACTTGAATAAATAGGGAAAACTATCCTTTAATCTCATGTAAAGGACATAATTGTTCCATGCATTAATTTTGATCTGGCTTGGAGATTAATATAAAAAGGCAAGACAATGAGCAATGACATGTGATGTCAGTAATTTAATGAATAATAAAGACACAAATAGGTCCACCGAGAAACAGAGATGAGATAATAGGAAGGAGGTGATTTGATGGAATTTTAAGACACAAGAGAGGAAAATAAAATTAGATTTTAAAAAAGTCCATTAAAGGTAAGTCTCTTAATAAATAAAGAGAAATGAAGACAAAGATTACCATAATTAAGGAAATCTTATTGTAGAATAAATCTACCCTCTCTCCAACTATTGTAGAAATGTCTCTTTAAGCTCCTCTCTTAGATTTATTTGCTTCTTGACCCTCTTATTTTCCTAGCTTCTCTACAAACTCTCCCAGGTTTTGCTTATTTATTCACTGGCTTCAACTCTTTTGAGCATATGTACTTCTATAAAACAAACATGGGCCTCATATTTACTTTTCTGTTTTTGAACTTCTGGCTGAATGTTGTCAATAGATGTTTCATAGACCATCCCCAGTATTCACTACATCAAAAAGAGAATTCCTACATTTTCTCCAAACCCAGAGCCTCTACAGCAAACCTCCATGTCCTCTATTCTGAGGCTATCAAATAATTTAAGTCTATTTCTCGCCCCACGTTCCTTATAGCAGCCTCTCACTGAACATCTCTGCCTCCAATTTTTCCCATCTTTAATCTATATTTAAACCATATGTTTGATTAAGTCACTTCACTACTACAAAATTTTAGTGAGGTCTTTTTTTGGCCCTAGAACATATTCCAAATTTTATAGCATAACATCCAAGACCCCATTCTCTCTTTTCCATATTTTCTTTCCATACACCATACAACATTAGTGTCTTTCCACTTCCAGAATATTATCTGGAAATATCTCTCCAATATGGAGCCTTGACTACAGACATTTGTCTGTATCTGAAAACCTTCAATTCTGTTCTCTTGGAAAATTTTCTATTGTTCAGAAGGCATCTTCTCCTTTGACCTCTCACCCAGATTTAATGAGTAGCTCCTCTAAGTGACTGCTATACTTACATATAGCTCTACTGGCAATTTATTGAGTGACCACTATACTTGCATATTGTTCTCCTGTCAGCTTATCAAACTATCAGACTGCTGGTCCACAAGTTTCAGACACATAGCTGTTCAATAAATGCTATGAGATTTTAATTGTGACCTTTCCTGTAACCTACAGAAAGATTAAAATTCTCTAATTTCTAAAGTAAGAAATTATAAGTACTTATCCAATTTATTTTTATGAACCTATGCATTTCTTTCCTTGTGAGATTCTTCCTAATCTTACTATCACACTCTGAATAGTGTCAGTTCATTAGGCACCCAAAAAAAAAAACAAAAAAAAAACAATCAATCTAACTGCTTGGTTTCTATCACAAAGAAAGAAAAAAAGTAACATTGAGCACCACTGCAGTGCTATGCACACAGCAGCTGCTCTCTTCATGTTGCTTACAAAGATTTCTAATATAACTAGTTAATAGAACTACTTTGGAAAGAATATTTGGATAAAGTAGAATACCAGACTCCAACATAGTTTAGGGTTTTTATGAAAACTGGATGTTATACAGTAAGAGTTCAGGCACTGGAGTGAGACAGAAGAACAACTGATATCTAACTTTTCAAAATGCACATACCTCATATGGCTGTTATGAAGATTAAATGAAATAACACATGCAGCAAAGCTGGCATATAGCTACCTATTTTGATCATTACAATGATTGTGATTGCATTATCTATAAACTTTGGACAACAGAGAAAAGAACATGGACTGGAGAATCAGAAAAGCCTAAGTTTAAATATTTGCCAAAAGTGTGACCTAAGATAGTTAATTAGTTTCAGTAATTTCCTTTCTTTTATCTTAAATGCATCTGTAATTAACATTACATACAACTTCATACTTTTAAAATGAGATAGACATAGCAACTAGAATGAAAACTGGCACACAGAAGATACTAAAAGAGTTGCTTCTTTTCTTTTCCCCTCACGAAAAAGGACAAATTTTCACTTTTATTTTTAAGTTTGTTTTTAAAGACAAAATACCCTCTACTAGTTATATCAGAATTTAATAGCCTATTTACTCATAATAGAGATTTCTCAGTGTTAGCTTTAGCCAGAGGCCCTTCACTAGAATAGTGTTTAGGTTCTGATTTTTCTAAAATTAATAATAAATAGAAATTTAGGGGACACAGAATTATGCCACAACAGTAAGAGATTTAAAAGTATAGCCTCTGCGATTATACTTGAGTAGCCCCAAAGTCCTTAAAACTCCAGCGATTTTTGTCCCCTCTCCACAAAATTTTAAAGAAACATATGAACAAGTAATGAAAACCCATGGATCCCTATTACCACCTAACTGCCAATATATTTCCACTAATACCTAGATTTACTTTGAGAGAATTTTTTTAAACAACAAATTTTCATCGTGCTAATCCTACTCTTGGTGATTTAGACTTACAACCCTGATATTTTTCATTAATTCTGAAAGAATAAAGAAATAAATGAGAAATACTAGAAGCAGTGAAAAAAAATAGGGAAAAAGAACTCTTCCTTCATTAAACTCAATTATTTTAACCAATGTTTTAGTAAATTTATTTGCATGATGTATAAATTTCTAGTTATTACACATTATTTGTAGTAGAGAGGAAACAATGGTAACTACACATTTTTCTTTATGATTTTAGATGTTACCAAGAATTCAGTATGTCTTAAATAATCTGTATGTGTCTTCCCTCAGTGAAATCAGTGCTTTGAGAGGATTAAATACAGATTTTTTTTAACCAATTCTGAGGGTACATGAATATTCAATTCCTAGACAGTCTTTCTAGAAAGGCTAACAGAGACCTCTCTCACTCATTGATATGTGTTTGATTTTTTTTGTTTGTTTGTTTTTTAACTGAGGTCAATTTACTGGCAAAAATGGAGGACAGAGAGTTTTCATTTCTATCACCAGGATGTACTTTCTTCAATATCTCTTCTCCTGAAAATCTCATTTATAAAAGTTGGAAAAAATAATTTTGATTAATGACCTAATTTGAAGCAAAGCAAGTTTGATTAACCAGCACTTTCCTATGACATGTGACTTTTGGAGCAAGATCTTTTTGTGACAGTTTTTTGGTATTTGTAATCTGTTAAGTACCTGCTAAGCTTCCTAAATACACTGAGTTTGTCAGAATTCATTGATTTAAAATATTTTCCACAGTTTTACAGAGGAACAATTTAATATAATATTTGTCAGTAATTTGCCTTTCTCACAAGCCATAACTTTTGTAGAGTTGAATCAGAATCTGTTTTTTCTATGCATATTGAGTATTATTAGCATGAATATGATTAGATCCAATTTAAGATGCCACTTGCTGCCTAACCACAAATTCCCATCCTCTTGCTGTTTTCCAATTATTCTCTTTGTGTTTGGATTTCAACAGTTTGACTATGATACTTTTACTTGTGATCAGCCGATAATTGATCAAAAAATTACCTTAAACACCTTGAACTATTAAGTTCTCTATTAAGCAAATAGAGACTAAGAATGGATATAATACCATAAGCTTTACCCTGGAGGTGAATGTGGGCATATTTAGGTCAATAGATTGTGTTTATTGACATTAAAGTGGAAAAGTTGAGTTCAACTACTTGAGGTATAGGGATAACTAAAAAAAAAAAAAAAAAATCTGGGAAATTGTTTCCTCAGATAAACACAAGTACCAAAATTATGCTTCACAGAGTCTGGGAACAAATAAACTCTATTCACATCAGGTAACGCAACTCCCACCTCTACAGAACTATTCTTTGAAGAGCTCTCAGGCCATTTGCTTTTATACAAAAAATAAAAGAGAGATAATCTCAGGGGATGGTACATAACCACTCTACCTATTATTTTTAAATTTAGTGTTACCAACAGTGGATGCTAATTCTTCCTTTTTGGCAGAAATAAGGTCAAAGAATTTCATTGTTGTGAATTACCCACTGTAGAAACTATTCTGTTCACATCCATAATTTACCATAATAAAAAGATATATCCCTAAGTAGCAAAAGCAGGCCAAAAATATATGAAGTTGGATATAGTAGATGTTATTGGTACAATGAAAAGAAAGGGTCAAAAGGAAGAATAGAATATTCTTATCAAGAATAGAATTATTCACCCAGTTAGTGAGTGAACCTCGTTTTCAAAAGTAAGGATGAACTGTAAAAAGAATATTTTTACTTCTATGACAAGAGTCCTTTAAGAAATCAGAGATTCTTGTGAAAAATCCATGAGGATTGTACAGTCATAAAGCTAAATCACATTATATTATCTATATGTTATATCCATTATTTTTTTAAAAATTTCAGATTATCTATATTGAACTCTCGACTGCCTCATTAAAATTAGATAATTATAAATTATTTGATATTGCTTTGGGAGCACTTACCATACCATTCTTGCTATTAAATACAATCAAGTTTTATTATCTTTATTAATTTTACTGGCATTCTGACTTCAGTCACTGACTTGTTTTTACTTTAATTTTAATGTTATCCAATAACTGCAACAGACCATGGGGAAAAATAAGTTCCAAAAGTGTTCTCTACTACTCTTTATGCACATTTTGATGTAAAAAAAAAATGAGTTATTTGCTTTGCATTCAGTCAGAATAGCTCCACTTTTCGTCTACTTTTTAGCAGATGTGTGTATGTGTGATTCCTGGGAATGGTAAAGACAGTTGCACATATGTTTATGGCCAACATTTTCACCTTGATACTAATATAGGAAAGTGTAAAATCAGAACACTTTCATTTCTAATGCATGTTGTATGATGACCAGAGGGGTTCAATAAGTAAATAAATAAATAAGCAAGCAAGGAAGGTTATCCTTAATTTCCTTTACTGTCTTGTTAGATTGCTTTGATTCATTCTTAAACTAATCCTTTTCTTAAATTGTCTCTGAAATGTATCTCTGAACATAAATAGATGCCAAGTGTCATCTGATAAACCATTAACCAGAGAAAGCTACAGCAAACTACAATGTGGTTAGAAGCATGAAACTACAAAGGGGGGAATATCAAAATTAAAATTCTGTCAAACTGAATATGTTATTATAAAATTTTCATTCTTCCTTGAATCAAAAAATCTAAATGTTTCTTCCTTAATTCTCCACATAATGTTGCCTGTGGCTGAAATCCTCCAGACTATAATAGGTCACTCTAGAGAAACACTTTTCATTAGACAAGAAAGATGGAGGAACAGAGGGAGGGAGAGAGCAAAAGAGAAGGAATGAAGGAAGAAAACAAGCAAGCAATGCCTCAGGAAGCTATAATAGCAAGTGGGAATGTGTTGAGTTACAGAGCAGCAAATTTTGATTCTTTATGCCTGTACTGTCCCATAGTATAATAAATAAAAAATTACTCTTTGGAATTGCAAGATTTGAAACACTAAGAAGTTGGACAGACATGTTAGCTCTAGTGCATTATATTTTTCAATATATCTTGGGACCTAATGAAACTTAAAAGCTTTTACACAGCAAAGGAAACTATAAACAAGACAAAAAGACAACCCTCAGAATGGAAGAAAATATTTGCAACCAAAGCAACTGACAACGGATTAATCTCCAAATTATACAAGCAGCTCATGCAGCTCAATATCAAAAAAACAAACAACCCAATCCAAAAATGGGCAGAAGACATAAATAGACATTTCTCCAAAGAAGATATACAGATTGCCAGCAAACCATGAAAGGATTCTCAACATCACTAATCATTACAGAAATGCAGAGCAAAACTACAATGAGATATCACCTCACACTGGTCAGAATGGCCATCATCAAAAAATCTACAAACAATAAATGCTGAAGAGGATGTGGAGAAAAGGGAACCCTCTTGCCCTGTTGGTGGGAATGTAAATTGATAAAGCCACTATGGAGAACAGTATGGAGGTTCCATAAAAAACTAAAAATAGAATTTCCATATAACTCAGTAATCCCACAACTGGGCATATACCCTGAGAAAACCATAATTCAAAAAGAGTCATGTACCACAATGTTCATTGCAGCACTATTTACAATAGCCAGGACACGGAAGCAACCTAAGTGTCCATTGACAGATGAATGGATAAAGAAGATGTGGCACATACATACAATGGAATATTACTCAGCCATAAAAAGAAATTAAATTGAGTTATTTGTAGTGAGGTGGATGGACCTAGAGTCTGTCAGACAGAGTGAAGTAAGTCAGAAAGAGAAAAACAAATACCATATGCTAACACATATATATGGAATCTAAAAATAAAAGTGGTTCTGATGAACCTAGGGGCAGGACAGGAATAAAGATGTAGATGTAGAGAATTGAATGAGGACACGGGGTGTGCGGAGGGGGAAGGGTAAGCTGGGACGAAGTGAGAGAGTGGCATGGGCATATATACACTACCAAATGTAAAATAGATAGCTAGTGGGAAGCAGCCGCATAGCACAGGGAGGTCAGCTCGGTGCTTTGTGACCACCTAGAGAGGTGGGATGGTGAGGGTGGGAGGGAGACGCAAGAGGGAAGGGATATGGCGATATATGTACACGCATAGCTGATTCACTTTGTTATACAGCAGAAGCTAACGTATCATTGTAAAGCAATTATACTCCAATAAAGATGTTTACAAAAAAAAGTTATATATATGGATACAACCCCCAAACCTCCCCGCCACCACCATGACCACCTCTGAGATACCCTTACAGATTTGGAGGCACCTAGAAACAAAGATACAGTCCAGTGCCGGTGCTACTTAATATGCATTTTTCACGTACCTGTGAACCAGAGATCAAAATGAAACTCTGCACACAAAAGAACAGGAATTGAATTAGTTCAGCCTCTACTTTTATTAGTCATCTAAAAGTTGGAAGTCGGGTGGGAAGGGATATGCATGTGTATAGGAGAGAAAGAGAAAGAGAGAGGGAAAG
>NW_006777583.1:6706947-6768618 GCF_000442215.2 Lipotes vexillifer | reverse complement strand
GAAAGAGAGAAACTGAAATTTTTGAATGTTGGGAACCCTGGTTGTTAGTACCTTTATGTGTTTGCCTGCTAATATAAAAGCAATAAGAAAATATATAAACTTGGAAAAAACAAAATGGAACAGCCTTACTCAGATAAGAGATGTCTGTAGAAATCTGAAATGTTAAAAGAAGCCTTTCAGGGGCTTCCCTGGTGTCGCAGTGGTTGGGGGTCCGCCTGCCGATGCAGGGGGGGCGGGTTCGTGCCCCGGCCCGGGAGGATCCCGCGTGCCGCGGAGCGGCTGGGCCCGTGAGCCGTGGCCGCTGGGCCTGCGCGTCCGGAGCCTGTGCTCCGCGGCGGGAGAGGCTGCGGCAGTGGGAAGCCCGCGTACCACAGAAAAAAAAAAAAGAAAAAAAGAAGCCTTTCAGAATGGAAAGATGGTTGTCTTTACAGTTTTACAAAAGAATTTGCCTTATTTCTCCCTGAATTTTACTGAGAATGAAGCAATAAAACTTATGTAACTTAGCCAGAATTTATCTTCCCATTTCTGTTAGAGCTTAGCATCTTTAACAAAGTTTGTTTTTCCCCCTTATGTTAACCTCTGCACTGATTTCTCTCATTTAAACAAGAACACACCTGATTAAGGAGCAGATGTCTTGTCCCTGGGTGGCTGGTTTAGTTTTACATAACTATTATATTACAGAAAAGAGACTAAATTTGCTAAGAACTGCACCTTCGTTAAATAACTCTTTGATCTTGTCTTTTCCACTTCTTACAAGTGAAAGTATCATATTCCATATACAAAACCATAATACTGCCATTACCAAAATCAGCTGAGAGTTTATAGGAAAAGGCTCTGAGCTCAAACACAGAAATTCTTACCTGCTGACTAACCTTGAAAAGGTCCCTTAACTGTTCCTACTCTGTGACACACAAGAGTGATAATACATTTCAGGGTTGCTATGGAGGGTGGGCTATACTGGGCTATGGTTGTCATGAAGATATTTAAGAGTATTATAGTATTATAATATTATGGTTGAAAGGTTCATGGCTTGAGATAATGATTTCAGCTTGGATCCGAGAAGGGAATGGCTCTTCCTGTCCAAAAGCACTTAAAAACTCCCTGCCTTGTTGCCCTCAAAACACACAGGGAAAGCAATCACTTTAAAGAACTCAGTGCTGGGATCCATTATTGCATTTAGAAAGCAAAGGGGTTATAGCACTGCAGAGTTTTTCTTACCTCTAAATTTATTAAGTCAGCTGGTCTTAAGGAGAGAATAGTGTAGGAAGAAATGTCTTCTAAATGAAGGCGAAAAAAAAGAAACACTCAAGATTGAAAGACTGTAAGTTAAATATATATACAAGCAAAAACAAAGAACTATTTATGGTTTGGATTTTTTTCACAAAGCAAAAAACCCATTGTCCCACAGCAAAAGATGAAGAAACAAGACAGATAACCTTGGGGCTGTATAAACTGTATAAAACACAGATCTGGCCTTTATGAAATTTAAAAGTTGGTTGTAGGATATCAAGGTGGCAAAAGCCAAGCACCAACTGCATTATGAAAGTACATATGGTGGACTGAGAAACGTATGCTCACATGTTAAAAAGGAAGTTCCATTACCAGAGACCTAAGAAATATTTTTAATTCCCTAAATGTGGTACCTAGAGACATGGCTGCCTCTGGTTTCAACTACTGGTAAGGTTCTAGGAACAAGGCAGCTATTGGTGCAAGGGAAAAGGGCCAGGTAGTTACCCATTCTATTGGCTTGAGGACCAGAGAACTGATCCAGGCACCTCCTCTTCATTCAACCCTGTACTACCCCCATCACCTCTTTAGGACTAAAGTGAGGTGCCTATCCATCATAAAACATCTGTGCTGGAGTGTGTTAGGTATCCAAGGCTAGGATTGAGTACATAGGCCCTTGTACAACTGTTTACCTTACATGTCTGTCTTATCAGCCTGCCTAAAGCACAGCTCTACCTCTCACTCCATGCTTCCTCTCAGCAGAGAAGAGCAAGGAGACATTGGGCCAGGAGACATATATGTACACTAGATAAAAGCCTCATATAGAACAAGCAAGCTTTAGGTCTCTGTTCTTGGAAAAAAAATGTTGAGAAGACTGTGTCTCCTTGAACAAGATCCAGGAAAAGCCTGAGGCTTTTTTCCAGTTGAAGTGTCAAGGTGGTGCCAATACCTAGAGCTCAAAATCATCATTAGACAGGTGATCACACATGGCAAATGAAAAGTGGCTAACAGTAGTAAACTCATCACTGGTAAAAAGCATATGTTTTATGAAAACCAAAAGCATGAATATTGATTCCTAAGACTGAATATCTTCCTTCAGCACAGCCAGGACCATATGACATTCAGCGTAAGTCACTAAGTTCAATATTGAAATACCAATTTCTAGAGTTTCAGTCACCCTTTAGAAACAATAATATTTTTTGGTAAAGGCTATGATAAATAGAAGAATTATCACATAGGTAAAGTCACTATCCTACATACACAAGATAAGGATTGATCATCATTTATTTGGGTTTTAAAAAGCACTGGTAGTGCCTTATAAGTAAAATTTGGGGTAATTTTTAAAAAATTATATATAAGACAAATGATGTTTTTATATAATTAAATATTTGAGGATATCAAATAACTTAAAACACATGCATGTTATTGATTTGAAATTTAAGTATGAAAAGTAGCTATTGATTGTTTCTCTTAAACAATAAAAGGTTTTAAAGATAAGAAGAAAATGTTTCAAAATATAATTTGGATTTTGCTGAACACAAAGCTTTTAAGAAATGTGTTTGCAGTAATGAATCCTGGAATTTTCTCAACTCCTCAGAAGAAACAGTTGAGTCAAGGCTAACAGCAAGCAACCCCTTCAAAGTGTACTATGCAGACAAATGTTAGTGTCTTAGGAATAATGGTGCTAAATTACAAAATGATATCATGGCCTTATAATCTGTCATCATAGCTTTCCTCTTTAAGAAAAGAGAAGTCACTTGAGCGGGCAAAACAGAGAGATAAGATACAAGGTAACATACTGTCATCCATCTGTGACAATTTAAGCTGCCAGAAGGAAATGGAGCATGGGAGAACCAGTGCAGGGGTAGACATGCAAAACGGACCAAGACTGATTTTGGAGGGGGGATGCAAAATGATCAATGGACAGGATAGCAATAAATCATTCTTGTACTTTTGAAAGTTGAGTTTCTTCATTATGCATAGCTAAAACCAAAAGCTTCATCCCATTAACGATTTGTTCTCTAGGCCTTAAATAGTGTTGTAGAAAGAGTGTCTTTATAGGTTTTATGTACAATGTTTTGATGGCTGTACAGTTATTTGTGGCTTATGAGAATGCACTTTTAAACTAGGCCAGAAAGCTGACCTTTTGAAGCTCATTTTGTCTGTTTCTTTTGAAATAACTTACATGTACCCTGCTTCTTTAGTTAATTGTAATGTTGGTCCACTGCAGTAATAAAATGATTATATATTGAGTATCTGGGATGGACCACTCTGCACTGCTGTATTATAACTGTTTATAACTTTGCAATGCCTTCATAAATGTGATTCATTACACTAATAAACATGCAAGACAACTGTAGCATTTTGCTGTTTGCTTTGCCCAAGTTGCTTGGCCTTGATACTTAGACATGACTTTTACCTTCTCATTGAACAGAACCTCAGAAAGTCTATGATTTGATTTCACATACTTATTTTGGTTTATATTTTTTCCAATACTGTAGAATCTCATCAAAAGACATACACTGTAGTAGGATGAGTTAGAAATACTTGTAATTAAGTAAAAATATCTCTTATGGGAGAATCTAAAAATTACTAGAAGGTGAGAACACAGAACCTATAGTTAAAAGTTTAGAAAAACATAGAAATTATTTAGACTATAGTCAAGAAATATGATAGCAAATTATTTGCTTTTCAATAAATAAAGGATGTTGGGAGGGGCCAGGGGAGGACCCAGTGAGCATTTTTACTCTATTTCTGGTGGAGATAAAATTAAAAGAAATGGGGGCTTCCCTGGTGGCACAGTGGTTGAGAGTTTGCCTGCAGATGCAGGGGACATGGGTTCGTGCCCCGGTCCGGGAGGATCCCACATGCCGCAGAGCGGCTGGGCCTGTGAGGCATGGCCGCTGAGCCTGCGTGTCCGGAGGCTGTGCTCCGCTACGGGACAGGCCACAACAGTGAGAGGCCCACGAACCACAAAGAAAAAAAAAAAAAAAAAACTAAAAGAAATGAAGTCAAATTGGAAAGTAGCTTTTGGTGAGGCAGAGAAGGGCAGAGTTTCTGCTTTCAGTATTTATGACTACTTGTACTATTAGAAGTACTATATAAAGGGACACTCTTCAGATACTCGGTGGAGATCTTTAAAAAATAAAACTTGAATTTCATTAACGAAGAATTACCCAGCAAATTTATTTTTTTTATAAAACAGAGAATAACTGAATGGTCTGTGTCTGGCTTCAGCAGTCTGTTTTGTGGGAATTCCCAGCTTTACACAATCCTACTATGTTATAATCTCTGATGTCTCCAACTAGTGCCAATGAGTTACAAACACAGATCTGAAAAAATAAAGCAAGACATTGGGAATCTCATCCTTATCTATAAAGGAAATTAACTTGCAGTGTCTAGTCTTAGCCCTAGACAATCACGACTACTGAGCTATGGCTTTACACCAGCTCCACCCCACATGTGTCCAGTTCATGTGACGGTGTGGGGTGGAGTTACACTGAATTTCTTAACTAGTCTGCAGTCTAGTCTACTTGACTAAGGCCTTGATATTCTACTCTGTTCAATCTCACAATTCAGGGTTTGGCTCACACTTCTACACGCTTAGTCGCCAAGTGGGATCCTCCCTAACCATATAAACTATCATAAATTCAACAGTCAGAGAGTTGACTTTTTTATCCGTGAAATAACAACGATAACACTTGCTTTGCATAGGTTTTCTGTGAACTAAATGAGGTTTTTATGAGGTAAGATACATACAACATATATATATATACATATATATATATACATATATATGTATATATATATATGTATGTTTATACATAGCAGATACTCTAATCATTGGTTCTTTCCTTCCTATGCTTCCAAGCACTAACACTTACTATAAGCTCTAACGACATACCCTTACCAATACAAGTGACCCCACTTAGTCACTGACAACAGCTAAAGTATACTACAGCCTTCTGAACCTGATTTAAAAAATGGGCAAATGTGGCTTCCCTGGTTGCGCAGTGGTTGTGAGTCTGCCTGCCGCTGCAGGGGACACGGGTTCGTGCCCCAGTCCGGGAAGATCCCACATGCCGCGGAGCGGCTGGGCCCGTGAGCCATGGCCGCTGAGCCTGTGCGTCTGGGGCCTGTGCTCTGCAATGGGAAAGGCCACAACAGTGAGAGGCCCGCGTACCACACACACACACACACACACACACACACACACACACAAAAAGGCAAATGACATGAACAGACATTTTTCCAAAGGAGACATACAGATGGCCAACAGACACTTGAAAAGATGCTCAACACTGCTAATCATCAGAGAAATGTAAATCAAAACCACAACGAGATACCGCCTCACACTTTTCAGCATGGTTATCATCAAAAAGAACACAAATGACAAATGTTGGTGAGGATGTGGAGAAAAAGGAACCCTTGTGTACTTTTGGTGAGATTGTAAATTGGTGCAGCTACCACAGAAAACAATATGGAGTTTCCTCAAAAAACTAAAACTACCATATGATCCAACAATTCCACTCCAAGGTATATATCTGAAGAAAATGAAAACACTAATTCAAAATGATACCAGCACCCCAATATTCATAGCAGCATTATTACAATAGCCAAGATACAGAAGTGACCTAAGTGTCCATCAACAAATGAATGGATAAAGGAGATGTCATACAAACACATACACACACACACGCACAAACACATACATACACATGGTGGAATATTACTCAGCCATAAAAAAGAATGAAATTCTGCCATTTGCAGCAATATGCATAAACCTAGAGAGCATTATGCTCACTGAAATAAGTCAGAAAGAGAGAGACAAATACTCTATGCTATCACTGATACATGGAATCTAAAAGATTAATTAATAACAAAACTCCCAGGTATGGAGAACAAACTAGTAGTTACCAGTAGGGAGAGGGAAGGGGCAGAGCACAATAGGGGTAGAAGTACAAGAGGTCCAAACTACGATGTATAAAATAAATAATCTACAAAGATACATTGTATAGCATAGAGCATGTAGCCAGTATTTTATAATAACTTTAAATGGAGTATAATCTAAAAAATATTGAATCACTAGGTTGCACAACTGAAACTGAAGTAATATGCATGTAAATTATACTTCAATTAAAGAATCCAACAAGATATGTGTAAAAAATGTGGAAAGACACTAAAAAAATAGATACAGGGAGTGGAAGTAAGTGTCAGAGTAAGGAAGATCTATAAAACTAATAAAAATGAGGAAATGAATGAAACTAGGAGAGAAGTCAAAAGTTGACAAAGTTAAAATACACTACTTTTTGGATCTTCTGATATGAAAGTCAAAGGAAACTATTTAAAGTGGGTAAATTAATAAAGAGAAGTTTGAATATTTTTTTTAAAATTTAGATAATCTCCAGAATACCTAAATCATATAATCAACTTTCAAAATTATGCAAATAGTCATGTATAAACACAATATAAAAAGTTTGTCTATGTTATAAAGATACAACACCAAATCAATGAAGCTTTAAAAAACAAAATATGTAACATAAAATAAGGAGGTAGAATTCAGATCAATCAGATCAACCAATAGATACATGTTAAAACTTAAATCCTAATTATTAAGAAATACTCTCAGAATTGATCCATAAGAAAAATAATTCAATTATTTACACATACCCATACATATATGAAATAATGCCTGTAAAATATTGGTAGAGTGTGATACAGAAAAGGTTTCATAAATATTAACCATTATTATTATGATTACAATCTGAATATACTCCTATGTTAGGCATCTGAGTTCTTGCAATTTTTTTCCTATTAAAAACAATGCTACAAAGATTTTAAGTAATATGTGTCTTTTTGTATTTGTATGTTTCTATTAAGACAATGTCTTAGAAGTGTTAAAAATATGAATTTTATGTTTTAAAAATTTTGATTAATAATGCTAAACTTCCCTCTGAAAATGTTGTTTTATTTATATTGTATAAGGATGTTTATTTCCCAAAAGGTTGCCAATGCTAATTATTATTAATATTATTTTAAATTGTGCCATTTTGATGAGCAAAATAAAACTCATTTTTAAAGTTCATGATTTCCTGATTAGTAAGGATATTGATATACTTGAATATACTTGTATTTCTCCTTGAATTACCTCATCATATTTATTTCCTTTTTTTCTAAAAAAGGGGGTATTACATTTTATTACTTTTTTGAAGGTCTTTATATATCTTGGATATGAATGTTACATACAATACACAGAGCGAACTTTGTGTTTACTTATTTTCCTTTCTATCCCTCATTTTCAAAGTTTATAGAGGTGGCTTCTGTTTCAATGAAACACAGTGGTTTAGCACATGCTCTCTGGGCCCAGCTTTCACGTGGTCAAACCTTGGCTCTGCCACTTGCTGCCTGTGTGACCAAGTGCAAATTACTTAACTCTCTGAACCTCAGGTTCACCTCTTCTCTAAAATGGGTATAATAATATTGGTCAGCTCAGGTTTCAATGAGGATTAATATTAGCCATTATTATTTTGTTTTTGTCTTTTATTATTCTAAAGTCCTTTCATTTATGTCTTGATTAGTAAGGCCTTGCCCATGACAAATATAAGCAGAATTATGGATTACTGTTGAGTTTTATTTTCTCCTCTATATTTTGTTCCTTATCTATAGTGACCCACATACTATTTCCATAATACGAATAATTAAAATCCAGACACGGCTATTTTTTTTAAAAACTAATCAACAATTGTTCTCTGTGTGCCTGTTTCAATGAAGCAGAGTCATGGGCCAAAGTGTTGGCCTTTTCGTTAACAGCAGGGGGGTCACCACTGTCTATGTGTCCAGGTAACAAGTCTGCATAGGAGTTTTGAGAACTGAATCTTTGGGTAAGTATTTGCAGAGCACTTCACACAGTAACAGGCAATCCATAAAACTTTGATGGCAGTGTAAAATCGGGACTGCTTTTATTTCCTATAGCACAAAACGAGTATAATAAGCAAAATGCTTAGTATAGAAATGACTGACCAGAAGGATGTCAGACACACAACAAAGATATAAAAGGGAAGGAGGAGAGAAAAAGAGTAAAAATAAAACAGCAGCAAAGGCAAAGACAAAGCCTTGCTCCTTTCAACCTAGTGTGTTGGACAGTTACAGACAGTTTTTCTTTTCCCTTCTTGATCTTTCTCCCACATCTCATTTACTTTCTTGGGTCTGAGAATTTTTGTATTGGAAATGCTTTGGCAGTAATCTTTGTGCTTCTCCTTTCAGAAAGCAGGACTCTGGATAGATACCCCTGGACTTGCATTGATGGTGAACTCACTCCTTTGTGAGAAAGATTGCATTTTCTTTTTTTTTTTTGTAATTTCTAAAAACTAGAATATTCATTCTTTATATTAAGCCAGATTTGTTTCCAAATCTTTCCACCCACCTTCATGCCCTGGGAACCCCAAGAACAAGAGCACAGAGTCCCCTTTTTTGTGTTGGCAGTGACCCATTAGTCAATATTCTGAGAAAAGTAATTCTACCAGCCACAAGCTGACCTAATTTTGCTAAAGCTCAACCCATATATCAGCATCACATGTATGAGTACCATGAAAGACTTTGTCAAAAGGCTTGCTGAAATCTGAAACATTCTACCTGCAGCATTTCCAAAATTCTCTTACACTCAAGACTAAATGTGGGTCACCATTATTTAACGAAAATGTACTTGGTTTTAGTCCTTCAAGATTTTTCAGAGCCCTTACAACGTTGGTGTCCATTGTGACTCTGACAGATAGAATATTTTCTATAATGTACTTTGCCAGAGACCCCCTTTTTTAAATCATGCACTAGATTATAAGACTGGTGTCCTATGTAATATACTTTGCTAAACAATTGATTCACCAATTAATTTCAGTCTGAAATATCTGATACAATGTGAACTGCAGTTGGTTTGGTGTAACTTTATATCATTGATGGCCAGAGACAAGTATCACACAAGCATTCTCATATGTGAATGTTACTTACTTACTTACACACACACACACACACACACACACACACACACACACACACCACTAAAAGGATTCTAGAATTCTGGTAGACATTGGCATCCAATTAAATAATTTTGTTTCCTTTGGTCTATTCCATATGTAGAGTACATTTATGTATCTATTCTCATTCCTCTGTGTAGAAGCCACACATAAAAAGTGATATGTTTATTTCTACTCAGATCTACTGTTCTGGATGTTCTAACAACCCCATGAATCTCCTTAACCAAGTATCACCCACAGTCTCTATGTGATGTACTCTCAGAGAGGTGGTACATAATCGTATCTCCACAGAATCTTCAACCTCCCAAATTAGCCAGGCCGCTCAATAATCCCTTGCTACCTTGGCTCCAAGTCCTTCCCACTACTTCTGCATAATAACTTTGAGAAATATTCTGTGCCCTTGTACATTCTGTATATTTTCCCCAGTGTTTTATGTGTGTGTATGATTTATTATTCCTGCCTTCAGATTCATTTTGCTTCTTTCTCCAGTTTTTCTCATGGTCCTCCTTTTAGCTATTTGCATTCCAGAATCGGTGTTGCCCATGAAATATTAAGCATGAGATAACGAAACAGAAATGTCTCTGAGCTATTTATCTCTTATGTGGGAGGAAGATAAGATTAGTTCACAGTATTGAAAAGAAAGTCTGTTGGCCACCTCTTATTCCCCACCTCAGGTTCTTCCAAACAATCTTTTATTCTAATCACTGCTGCAGTAGCAAACTCACCTATGTGTTACCAGCATTTCACCTCTGGAGTATCCTGATTCACGAGACACCTGTGGAAACTCTCATGGTACACATATATGGAATCTGAAAGGGTGAGAGACTTACATATAGGTGACTCGACCTATGAGGCATGGGAGTTAATGGATAAACATGCCTCTCTATGTTTCTTAAGCAGACAATTCTGAGGCTCATTCAATATGTCAGAAGGTCACAACAAGATCAAGTCCCAGTCATTCATAGTGGGAGCAACTTGATTGTGCACCTTTCAAAAATTATTTTTCCCTCCTCTGTTTCACTGTCTGCAGCCTGTTGCTTCTGCTCCCTGGGATTGTTTCACAAGTAAACCTTTCGGAGGCAAGCTCTTGACTGTCACCCTGTCACTGGGGAAACCCAGGCTAGGACAGGAAGCATTATGGCCTTCATGTTTGGTACAATGTAACATTCATTTTTAGTTCTTTTTTCAAGCAGGAAGTAAATCTTCTTGCCAAAATAGGATTAAAATTCACCATCAAGTGTCCCAATACCCAGTGACCTTTGTGGTCTCATATAGAAAATGCAGCCGCCAAATAGTACACAAATATAGACACAGAGGACACAGCGTACTCAAAGGAGAAAGATAAAAGTGCAGGATCACAGCTATTATTGAGCTTAAGATGGGACAGACCTTAGAATAGCAAACCCTTAGCTAGAAACCAATTGATGCAGTCTGGGCTACAATATCATCATCATCATCTTTATCAATGTCCTAAATCCAGAAGCACCTAGTCCAGTGCATAGTGGGTGGGACAATCCACTGAGGCACATGGCCAGGGTATGAAGACTGAGCCAAAATAGCTCCCTTAGCCACATGGGCTAGTGGGATGATGAACTGATTGAAAATATTTCTAATAAATGTGGTAGATATAAAAGCATGCAACTGTCATTTAGAGTTATTTGCAGAAACTACTTCTAATGCTGTTGATCTCCTCATAAAATCTAAAATTAGAACACCCATATTCTAATCACAGTCTAGAGTTCATAATACAGGTTCATGTAGCTAATCTACCTCAATTAGGATTTTTTTGGTTGTAAGCAACAGAAACATCAGCTTCAACTGTATTAAGGATTAAGAAAATGTTTTATCTGTTGTAAAAAGACGAGTACAGTGGGTTCCAGGATTCATTGATCCAGCAGCTCACTGATGGTAAAAGGGACCAGGTTCGGGCTTCCCTGGTGGCGCAGTGCTTGGGAGTCCGCCTGCCGGTGCAGGGGACGCGGGTTCGTGCCCCGTTTCGGGAGGATCCCGCGTGCCGCGGAGCCGCTGGGCCCATGGGCCGTGGCCGCTGAGCCTGCGCGTCCGGAGCCTGTGCTCCGCAAATGGGGGAGGCCACAACGGTGAGAGGCCCGCGTGGCGCAAGGAAAAAAAAAAAAAAAAAAAAAAAGGGACCAGGTTCTTTCTGTCTCCAGGCCATTCCATGTCAGCTGCTTCCTCACACTGGTAACAAGGAAGCTGCAGCTGTCCCCAGGGTCATTTTTACCCTGCCAATGTTCAGATGTGGGACAGGTACCTGGGGTTTTTTTGTAGGAGTGCAGATTCTTTTATCTTGAAGCTCTGATTTCTCATTAGCAAGAATTCAGTCACATGCCCCAAGTAAACCTATTGCTGGCAATGGGAATGAAATTCCCATAGGTGACTTAGACTAATAGTCTGACCTGACATGAATGTTGAGTCAGCCACAGTGCCCAGGACACACACTTCTCTTGATAATGAGAATCAAATGCTCTTACATCCAGAGTAAACAAAGCCAGATAAAGAGCCCCTTTAACCAACTGAAGCTTGTTTTACCACACACACAGCAGCACAAAATGATTTTTATACCTCAAGAAAATTTGGTTCAGAAAGATTTCTTGCACAATTTCCCAGATCAAAGTCTTTTCTGCAAGACCCAGATCATTATCTGAACACTGAGCATAATGAGGTCACTATAAACAACACTTCTTTTTTGTGTTTATTGGCTTCCATGTCACAAAGTTACACACTAGAGAAGTTCTTTGAAGTTCAAAAGAGGACAAATCAATAGCTGGTGTAATGAACATGTCTCATACCTTTTAAGTTATATCCCTATATAATTTATGTACCCCATATGTTTGATTGGCTGTTATGCAATTTCTGTCCAGAAGTCTAATTGTTGGCTTCAGGTCAAGCCCCAAATGAATGAATACTTATTAATGTGCCGGTTGCAACTCATACTGTGATGAAGTTCTGACATTTTACTGGGGGCTTCTTTCCAGCTTGAATCTTCTGTCATTTTGACAATTGAATCTCATTTGCAAGAAAAGGATAAAAAAGACAAATCTACATCCTGACATCTTCTGACGTCTCTCTGGAGGTAATGAATCCCTGTTTTGGGTAAGGCTTAAAATAATTGAGCAATGGAAAGTAAATGAGAGAACAGTTTTCACAGTAGCTTCAGTCTTAACAGACTGTCAAAGCATCTTGACAGGTTACAAAACAGTGATTTAAATCCCAAATGCAATTCATCTTGCACCCATGTGAGGTAGTTACACATGCGTGCTCAAGACCCCTGCATGCATGTATCAGAAATATTCTCCAAGGCTGTGGAATGTGCTACGCTTTATTCCCATATTGGTAAATAACATGAAAGAAATACCCATGTCGAAAAATCCAAATCACTATAACACAGAAAATACAAATTTGCTATATTTATATTATTTGAAACTAATTTGATGGACATTCTAGAAAAAACATTGACCTAAAAGACTAATCCCAGAGCTCCAGCTCTGCAGCAGATCATGCAAGATGACAGGGCATTTGTCTTCGGAGACTCTACAATTTTTTCATTTTCAATATGTGTTAATGATTTATTTTGTGTCTATGCCTATAGAATTTCTTTACTTCAATTCAAAATTAAGTTTATCAAAAACACATGTTCCATAGATCTCCCCTGATTTATAAAATAAATAAATAAAATTTTTATTTCCTATAAAATTCCCTGGAATATTTATGCTCTCCTTGTGTTTCTCCCTTGAAAGGAAAAATAAATGTACATTTTATAAATATTGGTTTAAAAAGGACAGCTGCATAAAGGCCAGCTGTCATTGACTTCAATCCTTCACTTAACATATTTTATGGATCACTTCCTTCTAAATGTTGGAGAAATCATAATAAACAAGACAGAGTTTCTTGCCCCAAGTTGATCCTATACGCTAGTGGCTGAATTTACCCATATGGGTCCTTGGGTGGGGACCCTGATGCAAGCATTGACTCTTAGTTCCCTAACCACCTCCAGCCTGGGGCAGATGGGGGTACTCAGTGGACTGCCAGTGAACTGAGTTCTCCTGCCTCTGGAATTAATACTGTGAAAGTCCCAATATGACTTTTAAAATGGGAAAGTGCATTCTAACCTCACTTTACAGTTCTTGAAAACTGTCTCCCTCCCATTGTCTTTCTCTTTGAAATATACTCTGAGTTATGTGACCTTAAAACCTGTTTCAGGGGCTTCCCTGGTGGCGCAGTTGAGAGTCGTCCGCCTGCTGATGCAGGGGACACGGGTTCCTGTGAGCCATGGCCACTGAGCCTGTGCATCCGGAGCCTGTGCTCTGCAATGGGAGAGGCCACAACAGTGAGAGGCCCACGTACAAAAAAAAAAAAAAAAAAAAAAATCTGTTTCAGTAAATTGTGGCAATTTCAAAGCACTTCTTAAGTGAAATACCAATATGCAACATTACAATTTCAAGTGAAATTTGTCACTAGTTAATTGACCTTTCTTCTTTTCCCAATGAGGAAAGGGTGGACATCTCTCAGATACATAAAAGCAGCTAAAGGCTAGTGGATGATAAGGTACTATGGCTCTCACAGAATCTCATCTATGCCAATTTCACTAAAGAATTTTTATTTATTAGGAATCTCAAATCACACTTCTCATTTAAAGAGAACTCTAAATATGTATCATTATTATTTGTATTGTCTAATAGTGGCAAATACAATGACAGTGTATTAGGAACTTTTTATACTTATTCAACAAATATTTATTGAGCAATTACTATGTATACGCCCTGTTTTAGGTGCTTGGGTACAAAAATGAACAAAACAAAAAACACTTGCTCTTGAAAAGCTACATTTATTTAACAACCCTTGAACTGCTTGAAGTGTGTGCTATTATTAATCTTATTTCTTAGAAGATAACATAATGGAATTTAGAAGTTAATTAATTTGCCTGATTAAGTTCACAATCGTTGAATCTAGGTCTGTCTGCATCTAGAGCTTGAATCTTTAATTTAAATATAAAACCCAATGATCAATGATCATACATTCTAGTTGACCACAAACTGGTAGCAACTTCCTTATTCTTAAAGTCTTTAACATATAAAAAATATGGAGTTAATTATGATAAAAAGAATTAACCTGACAAATCAACTACTTCCTTCTTGAATCCCCCATTGTAAAGGCTATGGCCATGGTAACAAACATTACAGACAGTGTGAAATAATAGGTGCACAGAATTATGGAGTCTGAAAAACTTAGCATCTGTTCTTTTCATGCTTCTTGCTAGATGTGTGATGTTGAGCAATTACATCATGCCTCAAAGCCTTGGTTTCCACACCTGTAAAGTAGAGTCAACAATAGTATCCACCAAAGCAAGCCACTGTACAGCTTAAGAAAGGAGGATGTACGTCCAGAGCTTCTTAGCATCATGCCTGACAGGTAGTTCACACTCAATGGAGATCAGAACTAACTTTTGCTACGCTTATCTCTGTGAATAACCACTTAAGGCAGAAGAACTACCCAGGTTGCAGTTAAGGATACCTGGTACATGTAGTGAGGATCAATCTTGGCTGTTTATAGCTCTTGGTTTTTCAGAGCCTTAGAAGTTTCTCAGGCGTATAACCCTGAGAGAAGAGAGTTGAGGTCTTCATCTTAAAGACACCCAATTTGTTGCTTCTTGCTTAATTTATAGGCACATAAAGCATTGATTCATAATTTATGATAGGTACCAAAATTTTTGGAGGATTACCTTAAACTAAAAACACTTTTATTATCAAACTAGTTATGTTTCTGACAAATAATGCATTAAAACATTTTCAAGTAGTATTTCTTACTTTTAAATTTAAATAAAAATTGATGAGCGTATTGCTTTTCAGCTTTAGCTGTAAAAGGCTAATTATCAGTGTGTTTATGTTTGTATAAATAGATAGATATTTATATACACACATCTATATATCTATATCTATATCTTTATCAATATTTATACCCATAGTATTCTTAGAAAAGCCATAACAGGCAAGATTGATATATTTGACCTAGAAAATGAAAGTTTGACATGGGGAAAAAAGGCAATAAACAGCATTTTAAAACATATTACAGACCAGAAGAAGAACAGTAACACATAAGATATGCAAAATTATTTCTATTCAATATAAATAGGTCCCAAATCACTAAAACAAAAAATGAAAAATTCTTAGGAAACAAGTGGACAGATGACATAAAAGTTATTTCACATGAAGGAGAAACAAAACCATGAATGGCACTGAAGTATTTGAAAAAGATCAAATTTACACTGAAAACATGTAAGTCAAAACAAAAAGAAAAGGCCAATTTTTTTAGCAATGTGAACAGCATATATCAAAAATTAAATTAATACCCAGCATTGGCAACACATTGGGAACAGGCATTCATTGTTCATAGGAATATAAATTTGTGAATCCTCTCTGGAGAACAACTTGACAAAATATTAAGCAAATATATAACAAGATACTAAAATGCAAGTATCTTTTTACACAGTATTTCAATTTCTGGATTTTATTTTACAAACATATAGGCTATATATACAAAGATACTCACTGACAAACTGTACCACTATTTATGGAAGCCAAGGCTAACATCTATGTAAATTGCCATTAAAACTGAAAAGCAAATTATATTAAATTCAGTGGTATAATAAGTAATGGATCTGTTTATATAGGCTATAAGGGAATTATGCCCAAAATATATTAAGGGGGGAAAACACAAAGCAGATAAATTTATTTACCATAGTAAGCTCTCATTTTGGTTAAAAAAATAGATGTATCTCAGTGTTAGATAAAAAGAAAAGAGAGATATTTATGTTTCATGTCATTGTTTAGTCATCCTATTTTTATTTTTAATTAGTAAAATGTATATAAAAATATACTATTTAAAGAAAAAGATAAATCTAACAACCAGAACAGACAATGCTGGGAGAGAGAGAAACAGAGATGGAAAATAAAAGTGTAATAGATAATGAGGACCAATTTAAGAGGTTTACAGATATCCATTTATTATGCATTCTGAAAAAATGTTCTGAAAAGATGAAAAAAAAATCATATAATTCATAGATAAAAGATTTCCAAAGCCCAAGATCCTTATCTTCAGATAGAAAAGATCAAGTTAGATGAATGAAAAAGAGATTACCAACTAAAATGTAGCATTTCAGAATACATAGGTTAGAGAGAATGGCCTAAAATATTCCAAAGAGGAAATATGGTTACATCCAGGAACACAAATCAGGTTTAATGTCAATGATCTTATTTGCCATTCTGGTTTCTAAACACAGTGACAGAACCCATCAAAGCTCTGAGGAAAAAGCTAATTACTGACATATAATTCTATACCCAGCCAAAATATCAGTAAGTGTGAAGGCAAAATAGGGAAGTAAGGACTTTGTCAAACATGAAAAGACTCAGAAATATGATTTCCTATGCATTCTTCCTTTAAAATTCACTAAAGGATATATTTCAGAAGAAAACAACAATAAGAAGACATGCAATTCAAAAAGGAATAAAAGTAACACTAGAAACCAAAGAAAATAAAGTCATGGATAACATCTGTACAGCTATCAAAAGAGAAAATCTCCCCAAATTTGGATAGCAAATCACAGATTCCCTAGAAGTATTTCCTTAATAAGAATTTAATTGATTTGATTGAGCAGATAATGTAACATGCTGAAATATTTTTGTAATAAAAGAGTGATCATTTATACCATTCCTCTGAACAAAGTAATACTTAACTCCTAAGATTATCCCTCCAGTATGCCTTTCTCTGCAACTACTTCTTAATCTTAGTATTACATGGCTTATGTTTCACCATTATTAAGCACTTTTAAAAATCATCCTATTTAATACTGGCAGTAGAATATTTATTCAATTTAGTAAGCACTTTGCTCACTCTAATCCTATGGGATTAGATCATTTAAAAGGAACAGTTTCATTTTTATAACTGACTTCACACAGAGCTGACCAAAACAAACAAACAGACAAAACCCCTAATACTAAAATCTCCAAGAGGTGGCATAAACAGCAACAGAAATGAGGAGCTGTGGATTCAATGACATGTCTTTAAAAAGAAAAACACAAAACCTCATTCATTCCTATTAATTGGAACGTACTTGAAAGCTAGGTATTTGAAGAAGCATGCCATGGTACATTGTGTGAATTTAGTTTGAATTAAGAAAAAAAAAACTGAAGTTTTCTTTATGGAGAGTTAAAAAAAAAAAGGTGAAATCACTGGGATGCAGTTACAGCCAGCCCAGTTGACACCCAAGGAACAGATAAAATACCACTTTGTCATCAGTTTCATGGCTTCGGCTTGAGTGACGTTTAGAGAAAGAAAAGGTTCAATGTGTATAATTATTTGATTATATCACACTGCTGTGCAGAAGTTCTGATATTAAAAAAAAAAAAAGTTTTAAGTTACTTTCTCTAGACCTATTCCTTTGATTCTATCATCCCTCTTTCCTCTCATCACCAAAGACCTATACATTTTATTAAATGCAACTTCAAAGCACATTTAAGCTAAAATGGATTCCCAATACCACATAAGACCTAGGAAACCATGCATTAGTTGAGAACAATAATTGAATATCCCATAAACTAATAGGCAGCCATATAAATTAATACAAATATAAAAATTTCTTGCCTAAAAGAAATCCAGGTTATCCTTTAGGCTACCGATGAGCACTAACATCTGCTACCCCAGAGAAAGGGTCATGAACTTGTGTTAAGACACTAAACTATGAGTTGTGAAATCTGTTTAGATGCTCTCCCAGGCTGCCTCTGTAGGGTAAGGCAGGCTCATGGATGCCCCAAATGTAAAGCATGCTAGGGTTTCCAAGAACTGGTGTTCAGTTATCTTTTTCATGATCAAACCCACTGGAATAAAGTTTTAGATGATTAACAGAACCAATATCTTACATATGAATAAATATTTATAGAACTATGATTTAGCTCAAAACAAAAAAGCCTATGATATAATCGCAGTAGTGGATAATTGATGGTATGACACTCAAGGCTCAGAAAACCTAACGTAAACTGTTGGATTTAGAGCAGCCAGTTCAAAACTTGTCTCCTTCCTCACTCCACCCCTAGGAAAGAAGACTGTTGCTTCTTGAGCAATCAAGATAGCAGATATTTATTGGGATGAATCAGAGAATGGGATTGAGTGGGAGCAGAGGAAACTATACTGTGGCAAGCGCCCATTCTCTGGCTATTACTGTACATATCCTTTCATGGGTCTTAAGGGATAAGAAAGGGCAGAAGAATGCTTAGCCCTTTGAACTGAGGAGCAATGTGTGGTGAGAGGCCTGGGTTCCTCTATCTTCCCTTCCTCCAGCTTCCTTATCCCTCTTTCTCCTGTGACTGACAAGGTAAGATGGGCCTGCAGCCTTTTTTTCAAACTGAGTGGACCATGGGTGATCTAGTCAAGCTCTTTTCTAGACAGAAAGGAAAACTCTTCTTTTTACCTCATGTGGTCTAGACTGGACATTCTTTACCACCAAAGCCATAAAACCTGACACAGGAATTTAAAAGAGGGTGCTCCAAGTAATACGGCTGTAAATCTAAACAAATTTGTTTTTTTATGTACTCCTACCTGCTGACCAAGAGATTGCGTGGGGTTTGGGGCCAAAATGCTTGCTAGTAATAAGTGTTCCTTTGCCTGATTTTGTCCCCTATTCATATATTTTTTAAGAAACAGAGAGGGAAAGAAAGAAAGAGCTGGTAAAAGATAGAGCAATCTTCATTCACAGCTTGGTACTTCTGCTTCTATGATTAAATACCTATTGAAACTGCTCTGAAATTTAGAGCGGAGTGAATTTTCCTTTTGTTTCGTTTCTTCCTGCATCACATTCCCCATATTAAAATTTTAGACAGTAAAGCAGAACAAATATAACAATTTAAATACTGCCTCTCTCAATATGTTTTTCCTAGAACTGGGATTACTTTGAAAACAAAGATATTTTCACGTATTTGTAGTAAAAAGGGTTCAAAATGTCACAATCAAAATCCACAGAAATTATTATGCATGTGGATATAAAAATAGACATGTGAGATTAATTTTAAACACACCAACAATTGACTTTTGTAGGATATTAGAAAGTGGAGAAATGAGTCTCCTGGGAAAGCAATGTCTGAAGGTTCTTCTCCAACACATATACCATTTGCTACATTAGAAACCTTCATTTTAACCCCTGGCCAGTCAAAAGCAAAGAAGAAATACAATGCCAATTAATATGGAAAATGATACTGATTTATTTGTGGGGAAAATGAATTTTGAGGAGTTTAAGGCTTACTCAAAAGCATATTTTCTCTCAAAGAATGAGCTTAACTCACATGGATATTATCACTCATAAAAATTCATAATTAATCTTTTAAATCATACTATGTTTATTTTGAAATAGTTTATCATTTCCCCCCCTGCCCCCATTTTTATTAACCAAGTCATCTTCTAAAAAAGATCTTTAAATAGTTTCTAAATAGCATCAAAATACCCTGGGTATTAGTTTATTCCTAATATAAAGTGCACATCAGTGGATTTGGAAATTACATTGCTACTTTATGGAATGCCTTGCTATAAGAGTTCTATCTGGGGGTTGTTAAGGTTTTGAACTTCCTTCTGTGGTTGGGCTCCTGATAAGCCCTGATTTGTCACAGAATCCTACAGTCACAAAGAGACCCGTGATGTTTCACTAGTTATATAGCACCTCTACCTCCATAGACGGAGTTCTAGAATGGAAACGTATACAGAAAGAGACTGGTCAGTTTCAGGGTGCCATAACTCTCAGATAAGTGAGAGATAAGTGATTCCCTTTATGTTTAACCAGGGAGAAATGATAATGTGTAGTATGTTTTGGAAAATAGAAATACTGAACAATAAAAATACCCTTCATTTTCATTCATCCTTAGCTTTCATGCATCGCATAGGATGAGACTTGCTGTGGAGTCTGGAGCCAAATTACCTCTATTGATGTTTCATTACTAAGAGACTCAGAATAAAACAGGATGATGTGAAATATATCTGATATACATTAATATTTGAAATGTTTCTAGACTGTATCTTTCATTTTCCTGTTTGATACTTCTTTTTTTATACCCATTTTATAATTTGACAAAGCTTATTGTAGCAGAGGTACTAGTGCACCATGAGATACATGTATTATGGGTAAGAACTGTCATTTGACTCCCCCCATTCCCATTTGCAGCTGCTCATGATACACACCTTCAGATCATAAACTACTTTATCTCTTTGTCCTTAAAGAGATAGGTAGGCACAATGTCAAACTGTAAATCTTACCTAGCTTCATCTAAAATAAAGCCTTCTACTAATATTAACGAAATGAAAAGTTATTACTGTGTACCACACTTATTTAGGTGAAGAAAGAGGGAGCAAAGGAGATCTGTACAAAGAAAAAAGGAATTTCCAAGGTATTAAAGTTATTGACTTTTTTTTTGATATTGACATTCCTGGCTTGAAAGTCATGTTTTGTAATAACAGTAAAAAAAAAACATTTCCATTTAAAAGAGATATCCCATAGGGTTGAATAATTAACTACTAATGGTTGTTTTTTAAAGAGCCACCTTAAATTAACTCATTAAAGAACTAGTTTGTGTCAATTTTCAAACACATTTACATCACTACTTAAAATTCAATAGCTGCATATTTAAATAAAGGCCAATGTTCATATAACTTTATTCATATTAGCTCAAAGCTAGAGTCAACCCAAATATCTATCAACTGGTAAATGGATAACGAAAATGTGGCATATCTATGCAATAGATACTGCTGAACAAGATAAAGGAACGGACTATGATATCACTACAGCACAGAGGAATTGTGCTAAGTGAATGAAGTCAGCTACATATGAGTTCAAACTCTCCGTCCATTCACACTACATTCAGGACAAGGAGAACTAGAGAGACAGAAAGTAGACCAGTGATTGTCAGGGGCCAGGGTTCGGAAAAGGGAGGGATCAACTGCAAAGAGGCAGGAAGCACTTTTTGTGGGGGTGAAAATGTTTTATATCTTAATGTAATGACACAATTCTGTACATGTATCAGAAATCATCTAGCTGTATACTTCAACTGAGTCAATTTTGTTGTGCTATGTTATATTTCAATAAAGCTGATTTTTAAAATTCAGGAAATTTCTATCAAGGGGATAAAAGACTAGACCAGATATCATTGAAAACAAGGTTAAAAAAATTAGTAACAAACGTGTACACTAGCTCCCAAAGAGCAGTTTCTGCTAAAAGTAAAGTGAAACAAGTTAAAATGTCAGTTCACCACATCCAAGTTGTGCAAAAGGGGGATAATAATTTAAATTACTTTTTAGGACTAAAAAAAAAAATTAAATGAAATGTTTAACATGCTTAACAGAATACCTGGCACATAGCAAGGACTCAAAAAAAGTAACAATTTTATTATCACAAAGGCAAATTCTTTAAGCAACTGTTTATAGCATTAATGTCTTTTTAATTAGGCTTCCTAATATTTTATGTTATGTTAGTCCCATCTCCTGCCTCTCAGACAAGGATCCTAATTTATCCAAATGATCCTGCTTTCTAAGTTTCTGCTATTCTTTATTCATTCATTTATTCAGCACATACTTATTGGTCACTTTCCATGTGCCAGGTGCTTTGCTGAGTGACGGGGATAATGTATTATAGACATCACATATGACCCTCCACCCTCATGAGAAGGCACACATTAAACAAAATTATAATTAAATACTTAAGTTCAAATTATGAAAAGTGCTACAAAGTAGAAGAATATGGTATTGTACTTGATTATAACAAAGAGAGGTCATTTAGATTTGCAATCTGTGGGAGCCTTCTCTAAGAAAGGAATCCTTGAGCTGAGACCTCAAAGATAAAAGTTTGAGAAAAAGTATTCTGCGTAGAGAGAACAGCAAAGATCTTACAGTATAAATAAAGTTTGACTGACTCAAGGAAATGGAAAACAAAATAAACAAACAAAAAACAAGTGTGCCTAGTTGGTAATGAGAGTAGAGGAAAGTTGTAGGTGATGAGCATGGAGAGGTCAACACAGGCAGATGATGGAGAGGCTGGGCGCCAGGTTAATATCATCTTCCAAGTATAGATCTACTTAACATAATAGCAATAACAGCAAGTGACTTCTAGATAACAAACAGTATTCCAAGTGCTTTACAAGAGCTATTTCATTAAGTCCTCACAATAACTCTATATGGTAGGTATTTATTATCATGATCATTTGATAACACAGTCAACTAAGTTTAAGGAATATGTCCAAGATCACAGATAGGATAAAACAGCAAACAAAGATAAGAATCTCTAGCTTCAGAACCCACCCACTTAACTGCTATGCTATGTAGCTTCTCCTTATGCTATACTGCCTCTCAGTTTAAGACTGAAACATGTTGCAGCAGGATCTACTTTATTAATTGAAAAGTTCACCCCATCTTCTGTGGAAAGGATGGATTATAGAGGAACAAGAATGAATGCAGGGAAAACAGAAATTAACTGCATAGTCAAAGCCAGCTTCAAGGCACACAAACTGTGCCACTGCACCAGACCCCATACTTAGAAGGGCACTGCTCCTGGCTTAATTCTACTGTAGTTGTCATGAAATTCTAAATAATTGTTGAACAAGGGGCGCTGCATTTTTATTTTGCACTGAACCTCACAGATTATATAGCTAGCCCTGGCAGTAGTCTGTGCAAGAGACCCAAATAGCTTGGGTTTTTAGATTAATTCACTCACATCTGATGATTAGGGCTCTGTATTGCCCTTACCAGTATCCTTCCTTGGGGGCTGAAGAGAACTGCCATTTATTAAGCACTGAGCTAGGCAAGATCCTAGAGCTTTACATATAAAATTCAATTAATCCACACAACCACTTTATAAAGTAGATTCTATTACCAGTATTTTGTTCAATGAGAAATTTCTGGCTCAGAGACATTAAGTAATGTCATATAGCTGACAGATGAAAGCTAAGGCTGTAATTTCAAACCCATTCTTCTAAAACAAATCTTTTTCCCAAGACCATGGTTTGTATTGCCCACCCTAGAACTCTATGGCTGTGCTCTGCCCACTGGATGGGATATCTCACTACTGCTTAGAGCTCAGGTACCAAACTTTTAGCCTAACCAGTCACTGGAGGTTGCCCTCCCACGTGAAACCCACCATCATGCCTGCCACCTACTAGAGCTTGGACTGACAATTTCCCAGGCCCTAACAATCTGAAAATTAACAGACATCTTTCACTAACGTTTTCTTAGAACAAATATGATAAAGTACCCTGAAAATCCCCCCAAATTTGTAATGTGTTCTTCAAAATTCACCCTGGAATTTGTATGCCTACTGGATCCAAAGGGTTATGGAACCACAAGGCTACTGACAACCACATAGCCTTTTTATTTGTGCATCTTGTTTGCCCACTGAGAGTGTCTGTGGATGTGGCAATCCTGCTTCATTGAATCATAGTCTATCTAAACTCTAGAGACTGAGAATTTACCCAGTGCCAGGGTGAATCTTAATTTCCACTCCAATTCTCCCTAATATCAGACAAAATTTCATACATTTCTGCTGTACTCTCCCAGTGGCAAGCACAGCAGAAGCATAAAAACCAAATTCAGTCACTGAGGGGAATTCTAAAAGTTTTATTATGTACTGTAAACATGTTTGCCAAACATAAAAGTAAAATATGTCCTATTTACTGCCCAAGTTTTGGTTTCAGCCAAATATTAAATACAGGCAAAATAATTGTTACAATCATATTTTTAAAGCAAATTTTAGTTGTAATAAAGTAACTAATTAATCAGTGCAGTTTTCCTAACAATTTGTGGTTAATCATACAAAATTGAAATCAGTGTGGTAGCTCTCATTACATGGAACAATATTCAATATGTGTTGCAGTTACTAATGAGAATTTTGTTCTCAAAATCTCCATTTCTATTCTGTTACATGCCTCAAAGGAGAAAACACAATTCTATTCCACAATTTTGAATACTGGATAAGAATAAGACCCCAAAAAAGTGCCATCTTTTGCTGAGAGGAATTTAAAGATGTATCATTCCCCGTTTACTGGATATTTATTGCTTAGGCCAGATAACCACTGTAAGGTGCAACTTTCTATTCTTTTCAAGAATGGAAGTCTCATTCTAATGTTGACCTGATTTGTTCATTAGAAGCAAAAATCAGGTGACTGCTAAGAATATCATACCTAAGCATTCAAACTGAGCTCTAAGCCTTCTACACTGCTCAGAATAAAATTCAACTTGACACTTTTCATTTCCATGAAGTTGACAGTTTCAACCTGTTGGAAAATTTTCTGGAACTTTGAGTTCCAACATGGGCATAAATGCCGCCTGGATAATCTCCCAATACATTAAGTGTAATGCTTCACCAAAATAGAGGAGGCTTTCTTCTTGGTTTCTGGTTTATTTAGCAATTAACACAGAGTAAAAACTTTTCTTTCAGACTAATATCCTTTATTAGTCATCAGCTGGGTTTTTTCAGTCTGCTGTAACCATTCCCTGGGTGAATGGAATGAGTCACAAAAATTCCCACATTCATTTCTGCACGCCTGAACTACTGTTAGGAGAGTATACTAAATAAACAGATCAGGATCAGTCAGCATACCATTTGACAAAATAGAAAACTACTGAACAAAATAGATTTTTTAAAAAGTCATATTGAATTTATTAAAAGGTGGAGAAATTGTGAGGGTGTTTAAAACCTGTACTTGGAATGCTGGCAGATTTATTAGAAAATATTAGAGTTGGCAATCCACTCTTATTATTTGCTCTGTAAGTGACATATCTTCCAAAGATGAAAACTATACATCACTGATTGAAAGTGAATAGTCTTTTGATGAATCAGTCAAGAAGTATTAATTAAAATTCTAAAGATCAATGAAACTAAAAGCTGGTTCTTTGAAAAGATAAACAAAATTGATAAACCTTTAGCCAGACTCATCAAGAAAAAAAGGGAGAGGGCTCGAATCAACACAATTAGAAATGAAAAAGGAGAAGTTATAACAGACACCACAGAAATACAATGGATCATAAGAGACTACTACAAGCAACTCTATGCCAATAAAATGGACAACCTAAAAGAAATGAACAAATTATCAGAAAGGTATAATCTCCCAAGACTAAACAAGGAAGAAATAAAAAAATATGAACAGACCAATCACAAGTACTGAAACTGAAACTCTGATTTTAAAAACTCCCAAGAAACAAAAGTCCAGGACCAGATGGCTTCACAGGCGAAGTCTATCAAACATATAGAGAAGAGTTAACACCTATCCTTCTGAAACTATTCCAAAAAATTGCAGAGGAAGGAATACTACCAAACTTGTTCTATGAGACCACCATCACTCTGATACCAAAACTAGACAAAATATCACAAAAAAGAAAGCTACAGGCCAATATCACTGATGAACAGAGACACAAAAACCTCAACAAAATATTAGCAATCCAAACCCAACAATACATTAAAAGGATCATACGCCATGATCAAGTAGGATTTATCCCAGGGATGCAAGGATTTTTTAATATCTGCAAATCATTCAGTGTGATACAACACATTAACAAATTGAAGAATAAAATTCACATGATCATCTCAATAGATGCAGAAAAAGCTTTTGACAAAATTCAGCACCCATTTATGATAAAAATTTTCCAGAAAGTGGGTATAGAGGGAACATACCTCAACATAATAAAGGCCGTATATGACAAACACACAGCTAACATTATACTCAATGGTGAAAAGTTGAAAGCATTTTCTCTAACATCAGGAACAAGACAAGGATGTCCATTCCTGCCAATTTTATTCAACATAGTATTGGAAGTCTTGGCCAAGGCAATCAGAGAAGAAAAAGAAATAAAAGGAATCCAAATTGGAAAGGAAGTAAAATTGTCACTGTTTGTAGATGACATGACATTATACATAGAAAATCCTAAAGATGCTACCAGAAGACTATTAGAGCTCCTCAATTAATTCAGTAAAGATGCAGGATACAAAATTAATACACAGAAATCTCTTGCATTCCTATACACTAACAACAAAAGATCAGAAAGAGAAATTAAGGAAACAATCCCATTTACTATCGCAACAAAAAGAATAAAATACCTAGGAATAAACCTACCTAGGGAGGCAAAAGACTTGTATTCAAAAAACTATGAGATGCTGATGAAAGAAATCGAAGGTGACACAGATGAAAAGATATACCATGTTCTTGGAGTGGAAGAATCAATACTGTCAAAATGACTATACTACCTCAGGCAATCTGCAGATTCAATGCAATTCCTATCAAATTACCAATGGCAGTTTTTGCAGATCTAGGACAAAAAATCTTGAAATTTGTCTGGAAACACAAAAGACCCCAAATAGCCAAAGCAATCTTGAGAAAGAAAAGTGGAGCTGGAGGAATTAGGCTACCTGGCTTCAGACTATACTACAAAGCTACAGTCATCAAAACAGTATGGTACTGGCATAAAGATTTATAGATTATTGGAATAGGATAGAAAGCTGAGAAATAAACCCACACACCTATGGTCAATTAATCTATGACAAAGGAAGCAAGAACATACCATGGAGAAAAGACCATCTCTTTGATAAATGGTGCTGGGAAACTGGACAGCTACATGTAAAAGGATGGAATTAGAACATTTTCTAACACCATACACAAAAATACACTCAAAATGGATTAAAGACCTAAATGTAAGACCAGATACTATAACTCTTAGAGGAAAACACAGGCAGTACACTCTCTGACATAAGTCACAGCAATATCTTTTTGGATCCACCTCCTAGAGTAATGAAAATAAAAACAAAAATAAACAAATGGGACCTAATTAAAGTTAAAAGCTTCTGCATTGCAAAGGAAACCATAAACAAAATGCAAAGACAACAGAATGGGAGAAAATATTTTCAAATGACGAGATTAATCTCCAAAATTCACAAAGAGTTCATGCAGCTCAAGATCAAAAAACAAAAAAACAAAAAACTCTATCAAAAAATGGGCAGAGGATCTAAAGAGACGTTTCTCCAAAGAAGACATACAGATGGCCAAAAAGCACATGAAAAGATGCACAACGTCACTAATTATTAGAGAAATGCCAATCAAAACTACAATGAGGTATCACCACCTCACACCAGTCAGAATGACCATCATCAAAAAGTCTACAAATGATAAATGCTGGAGAGGCTTTGGAGAAAAGGGAACACTCCTACACTGTTCGTGGGAATGTAAATTGGTTCAGCCACTATGGAAAATAGTCTGGAGTTTCCTTAAAAAACTAAAAATAAAGCTACCATATGATCCAGTGATCCCACTCCTAGGCATATATCCAAAGAAAACCACAATTTGAAAAGATGCATGCACCCCAATGTTCACTGAAGCACTATTTACGATATCCAATACATGGGAGCAATCTAAACGTCCATCAACTGATGAATGGATAAAGAAATGTGGTACAAATATACAATGGAATATTACTCTGCCATTAAAAAAGAATGAAATTATGCCATTTGCAGCAACATGGATAGACCTAGTGATTATCATAGTAAGTGAAGTAAGTTAGACAGAGAAAGACAAATATCATATATCACTTATATGTAGAATCTAAAAAAATGATACAAATGAACTTATTTACAAAACAGAAACAGACTCAGACTAGAAAACAAGTTTATGGTTACCAAAGGGGAAATATGTAGGGGGTGGGGGGGTGGGGAGGGATAAATTAGGAGTTTGGGATTAACATATACACACTACTATGTATAAAATAATCAACAAGGACCTCCTGTATAGCACAGGGAACTCTACTCAATACTTTGTAATAACTTATATGGGAAAAGAATCTGAAAAAGAATAGATATATGTATATGTATAACTGAATCACTTTGCTGTACACCTGAAACTGACACCACATTTTAAATCAACTATACTAGTTGATTTAAACTAGGATGATCATATAATTTATTATCTAAACAGAGACATTTTTAAAAGTAAAAGGAGGGCTTAATAACTATACTGAGACAGCAAGAATACAACAGGATTCTCGTGGGCAAACCAGGAATATACACCGTAATCATAGATGGTTTTTACCTTTAGCACATACCCCATTTAAAGAAGACCACTTAAGAACTAAAAAACATAGTGGCTATTCTATAGGATACTGGACAATTTAAATCCATTAAATATAAATTTGTATATAAGCAACACATGTATTTTATTCTTGGAAGCAGAAGTGTGAGCCACAGTTCTAGTTTGAAAACAAAAAAGTACCATTAAGCATACATTTTTTAACTAAAATGAAAACGGTCCAGAAAAATAAGGTAGGTTAGAAAAGGATCTAGGAGACATGACACGGAAGAAACATTTGAAAAGCCTGAGGAAATTTAGCCAGGAACGGGAAGATTTAGCAGTGGGTCATGAAAACTATTTGTAAATCCTTTGAGGACTGTCATGAATAAGAAAGTTATACTTATTTTTTGTGCAACAGAGGTCAGAGCTAGGATTTAGGGCTGAAAGAAAGAGGGGAATAGGTCTTTAGCTCAACAAAAGAGATCATTTTTGAACAATGGAGACTGCTCAACAAAGGAGTAGGATGTTACTTGAGTGAGCTCCCCAGCACTAGCAGTACACAGGTAGAATCTGGACAATCATTTATCATTTTCCTAGAATATGTAATATATGCCAGGCACTTTGGTAAATGGTTAACAAGCAAAAGCCTATCTGAAAATCACAACAATCCTATATGGTGGTCACTGTTATAATCATCTCTGTTTTATAAATGAGGAAACCGAAACATGTCTAAAGACACAGATCTAGTATATATGATATAGAATTGAACTAAGTTGATTTCTACATTTCTTTCTGTAGTCAAGATAATTTTCAAGCCCAAGTCCTGACTGAAATTGTCTTAAACAGTAAGGCAAGTATATCAAATAAGGAATAGTTCAAAGACATCATAACTATACGCTGCTTTGGTTTTCTCTCATTATCTTGACTCTGATCTTTTCCAGGTGCTGGCTTCATCCACAAGTTGGTTGCAAGATATTGCACTAATGCCAGTCATCATATGCAGAAATAAGAGCATATGCAGAAGTGTAGAAGAGATCTTCTCTCGTGGTGTCTCATTCTTACATATGAAAACTATTTTCCCAGATCTAGCAGATCTCCCCTCACATCTCATTGGTCAGATTGCCTCTAACCCCTCCCTGGCAAAATGAACAGAACCACCATGACTGAATTCCACCAAGTAGGACTCATCCTTGATTCAAATGGGGAAGACATGGGAACAAAGAAAACATTTCTGTTAATAAGGAGAAGAGAGGTCAATGGGTATTAGTGGGATACATAATAGACCCTATAATCTTACTACTCCAAGTATCTACAGCACCTGGGAGCTTGGTTAGAAATGCAGAATTCCAAGCCCCACCCCAGACCCACTGAAGAAAAATTCTGTGTTTAGGAATGTGATTTGTGTTTACATTAAAATTTGAAAAGGTCTTCCATATAGTGCCTGCTATAGGCACCTCTGGATTGTGTAATCTTGTTAAAATATCCTATAAAAGAGTAAAATCACAATGATAGAAACAACATTTGAACTTGGGTCCTGGGTAGGAATTGTAGAGTAAAAATCTCCTTCTCAGAACTCAGGGCAGCCAGCCATGTGGATTATGGATGTTTTATTTTTTTATATTAATATATGCTGGTCATCATCATGCCAGTTACCAAGGGTCTTCATGAAGATTGGGTATATCTGTGTATGCTTAAATATTTATATATTTTTTTTTCATCCTTTTGTTGGTGTGAACCACCAGGGTGCTCTTTGAAATAGTCAGGCAATCACAAATATGTTTGGCAGTTCCACAGCTTCTTTCAACTGGAGATTGATCAAATGCTTTACAGAGGGGAAGGTGGAAGATAGTGGTGATTTGTAAATTTGTATTTGAGGTTAGTTCATTGGAATATTATCATAATTTTGAGATAGCTAATATGCAAAAGACAACATGGCTCTGTGGAGCCTCTTATGGGATGGCACAGTAATTAATAGGTTGCATCATGGCCAAAGGTGATTATCTGAGCAGCTGCTTCTTTACAAAGCCTACATAATCTGTAGCCAAAGGGTTCTCATGAAAGAAAAAAAAAAGGTTTGTTTACTTGTGATAGCGTTAGCCCTTTTCAATTAGGAATTTATTTTATTCCCTGTATGCCTTTCCTGTGCAGGCCTTCTGCAACTTTGCCTATAGGAGTGGAAGGAAGCAGCTCAATCAAGTGCTTGGAATGTGAATACAGAGGGCTATATTCTATTTAGAGTTCACCTCTCACCACGAATATTAGACCCATGTATCCTTCCTTTGGGGACACAGAGAACCACAGATGCCTCTGATTTAATAAGTACACTGTATCCTCAAAGATGTCACTTCATCATTTCAAAGTCTTTGCTCTGGCACTTCAGCTATACCTTTAGGAGGCCATTCCAGCATTCTACGAGCCTGGGTAATAAAATATGCGATTCATCCAGTGGATTCCATGGTCATGGAATGTGGTCAATTCTACCAAGCTGGTCTCCTCAAGGAATGTACCATATTGGAGGCTCAAAGTTTTTCTCTATTATAGACAGGTTGATACATCAAGGAAGCAGGAACACGATCAGCCTTTGTAAGTGGGAGAAAATGCTGTGAAGCCTTTACATAGCTTTTCTCTATGCCACTATAGCCATGTTATTCATGTGTCTATCATGGCAGCTCTGGGGTAGCCAATGGCAAAAGCTGGCTTATGTCAACTGGTTAAGTTGTTCAGTTCATCTATCATGGTGAATGCTTTCTTGTGGCCAATACTGTGTGACACAGAAATCTCCACATTTTGTGCCCACTTCTGCATATCCATCCACATTGCAGACCTGCTTATCTTCCAATTCTTCATCTTCCAGGCTACTGCCAAAAGGCAAGGTGATTGGCCACTGACAAGAATCATAAATATTCTCTTACTGAGCCAGTTCCCCTTTCACACAAAGCATATAACCTGGTGCACTGCTCAGAGCCCTATTCACTGGGAAGATTTTTTCTGCCCTCTATTGTCATCCTGAATGTGGATCATCCCTGAATGTGGCTGTAATGTAGTCAACATTCATTCTTGGCTTGCACCCAGCAACTCAGCTGATCCATCCATAAACCAATTTCACACTTTTCTCTCCTCTTGCAGTTGATCATATAGAATCTCCCATACGTTACAGGTAAAAGCAAGGTGAAGAACACTGTTAGTAGGTGACATATGGGTCTACTCATGACCTCTGATCCTACAGGGGCTTAATCCTAGATGTACCCATTTTCATCTTACAATGGTCTGACTGATGTTTGACCCATCCAACTTTATGGCCTAGTGAGTCCCACAGATCCTAGATCATAATAGAAAATTATAGATGCATGGTTACTTTGTGCCCATGGTTAAACATTCCATCTCCACCAGGGCCCAGTAAAGCCGAGAGCTGTTTCTCAAAGGGTATATGATTATTTCCTTGAACAGCATGGTCTTATTCCAGAATTTCAAGGTCTGCTTTGTGATTCTTCCACTGAAGCTTGCCACAAAGGTCCACAGTGCCAATCATACTTTTAATAACATAGTGCCTAGCAGATCACATAGGCTAAGTGGCAGGGCTGCTTGTACTGTAGCCTGAAATTACTGCAGTTCTCTTTCCTGCTCCAGGCCCCATACAAAGCTGGCTACCTTCTGCATCACTTGCTATCTGGACCTCCAGAGTCCAAAAAGGGAAGCCAGGTTTCTTTCTTTGTGGTAAGGGAGGCAAGATGCAGAAATTTGTCTTTTACTTTGGAGAGGATGTCCAAGCACACTCTTGATCACTGGACTCCTGTAAATTTCACTGATGTGGCCTTTCCCCGAATCCTCATAGGATTTATCTTTCACCCTTTGGAGTACGTGTGGCTTACCAATGTTTCCAGCTTTCTAGTCACTTCTTGCTCATTTTGTCCAATCAAAATGATGTCATCAATGTTATGATGGATCAGTATAATTTTCAGGGGGATATACATGCAGTTCAGATCTCTTCAGACTGTGACAGAGGGCAGGAGAGTTAACATAGCTCTGAGGCAAAACTGTCAGTGAATATTGCTGTTTGTTTCACATGAATACAAGCTGTTTCTGATTCTCTTCTGATTGGAAGGGAAAAGAAAGCACATACCAAATCAATGTTGACATAGCATGCACCCAAGATATTATTAATCTGTTCAAGAAATAACACCACATTTGACCCAGCAGCTGTGATAGGGCTTACTACTCTTTTAAGTCTGTGGTGGTCTACAATCATTCTCCAATGTCCATCAGATTCCAAAGGTGTCAGACTGGCTAATTAAACAGAGATGTGGTAGGGACCCCTACTCTGCATTGTTTAGGTCTTTAGTTGCAGCATTAATCTCTGCCATCCCCTCTGGGATTTCATATTGCTTCCTAGTTACTACCTTATCCAAGGAAGGCTGTTTTGGAGGTCTCAACTGGCCTTTCTTCAGAGTGATAGCTCTTTCTTCACAGATTAGGGACAGAAGCGTTAATCCAACTACCAAATATATCAGTTTTTACTATTTCCTTGGGGATTGGAGAAATGACTACAGGACGGGTCTGTAGGCCCAGTGTACTCACTGTGAGCCAGAACTCCATTGATTCTCTGGCCTCCATATGCCTCTGCTCCAACAGGGGTACTATGATGATGGCTGAGTCTACAGATAACAATGCCAACTCAAACTGTGTTCAGAAGTCTTAGAAATGTCTGGGTTTAGTCCTCCTCCCCCATGGTATATTCATGTGAGTAAATGGCTGTAGATCTTTGAGAAAAACCTGGGGAAATCATCAGAGTGTATACTTGACATTATGTTGTAAAGTCCTTCCTCCTCAAAGGGTTCTCAGTGCAAAGATTGTTTTGGATCTGAAACCTTGAGCATAACTTTTTATGGAGGTGACCACTCTTTATCTCTTGCTCCTACATTTGTCTTTCAAAACAATTGTATTTGTTCAGCAGCACCTCAGACACTATGCCCCCTTGAGATACTATTATCTATTAACCATTTCACAACTCTTGGCTAGTAAAGACCCTTGGCTGTTCCTCATCTTACCAACCATTACATTAACTGTGGTCTCCTGGTTTACAGAAATGAAGCACTGCCACCTGGCCATTCTTACTTTAAATCCACATCAACCCATGAATAATAATGAGCCAAATTCTGTGACCACATCTTCTATCATCAGCCTTGGCATACCATCAAACTTCTTAGTGATACTAGTACCCTTCCCACCACACATTACCAACAGTCTTGGTGAACTGAACGTTCTCTAGGCCTCCTTGTGGAACGTCATACTCTGATGGCTCTTCTGGACTTACATAATATACCCATTCCAACATATCCACTTTTTCTGCCTCCTTTTTTTTTTTTTTTTACATCTTTATTGGAGTATAATTGCTTTACAATGGTGTGTTAGTTTCTGCTTTATAACAAAGTGAATCAGTTATACATATACATATGTTCCCATATCTCTTCCCTCTTGCGTCTCCCTCCCTCCCACCCTCCCTATCCCAGCCCTCCAGGCGGTCACAAAGCACCGAGCTGATCTCCCTGTGCTATGCGGCTGCTTCCCACTAGCTATCTACCTTATGTCTGGTAGTGTATATATGTCCATGCCTCTCTCTCGCTTTATTCCTCCCTCTACCATTTTTCAGGGTAACTCAGGCATTTTCACTTCACTCAGAGTGAGCTACTGTTTATTCCAGGCATCTAACAGCTAACCCACTGATAATTTGCCCCATTTCCTGGAATTCTTGCTAGAACATTAAATACTAAGTCCCAAGAGAATGGCCTTAAAATAATAGTTCTTGTTGATCCAGACTTACATTCCTGCCCCTTGATCAAACATCCTCAAAATCTAATCCTGGTATTAATCTCCTGGCTCCTGCTGGCATATGCAAACTAGTTCTTGCAATTATTTAGGTTAAAAGACTCTTTTCTTCCTTATAAAGCTCAGCAGATCCTTAGCCAAGTTATATTAGGGTTTAACCCTAATTATCAGATTCAGAACCAGGAGAGAAGATGGAGGCAGCTCCTAAGGGAGATACTTATTGCCTTATTTGGAAGAGACTTCTGCAGCTTCAATTCTTCAAAGTTTCTATTTTTCAAATGTATCACATACCTGCCACAGCATTTTCCTCCACTGTGACATTTTCCTAGATCATTACTGGGAAATTCCTATTGATTGAGTTATGTCATCTACCCATGCCCCATCCAATGAGTAGGGCGGCATCCTCTTCACCTGCCAGTTACTAGGTGAGCCATTCCCACATCCCCATCCTACTACCTGTTTTCTCAGACCACTTGGTACCACTTATTTTAATCTACGTGAAAGAAAATGGCCAGGTAGCTGGGGAGAGCCCTTAGATCATGATATGTGACTCTAAATAAAGGAGAGGAGAGAGAAGTCTGGGTGAAAGAGACCTAGACTGCTGAGCAGTCTAAGGAAAGTTTGGTAAGACCATTCAGGAGGCCTTAAGCCAAAATCAGCTGTCAATAAACTCCCTTGTACCTCATGAATGGGTCTTTATTTGCCCAGTCGCACTCAATCCCTGTCTGGGAGCATCCCACTGGAAACATGCCCTTGACCAGAACGTGGGGATGGATTTCAGAGCAAAGCACCTGGGTTCACGGCGAGCATCATGGGCTTCAGCTTGGCAATCATACAGGACCCTGCACTTGGCAGAGACCTGCCCTTGTTTAAGTGCTCTGCTACTGTCTTGACATTCTGAATAATTTTATCTTTGAACTTGTGTTTTGTAAGGGACAATGGAGTATGTGCACTAACAGAGGAAACACAGGCAACAGGCATGTCTGCCATTCCTTGCTGCCCATTTACATATGGGGCTCATGATGTCCCACAGCACAGGATTCTGGTAGACCCACGATGTGTTTAAGCCAGACTCAAAGTTAGTTGAAGGTAAATTTGTTATGTCTATGACTGAGAAAGCAGGGTTACTGATGTAAGCCAACAGGCCACCAGAACTTGCCTCAAATCAGAAAGAAGAAACACATCATCACTTATGTGACTATTCTGTATTCAACAATCACTTGCGCTGAAAATGATGGCATAGAAAGTAAAAGAAAAGATAGAGCAATCCACAGTTCCTGTTTCTTTCAATTTTTTTTCACTGATAAGTAAGCTGAAGGTAGAGAATGTTGGTACGATGTGTGTGCATATCAAGAAGTAAAATAAAAACACTTGAGCAACTTTTGTGCAGCTTCCATTTTTCTGGTGATACAAAATACATATGCATGTACAAGCTACAAAACACAAATTGCACAATTCAGTGATCCTGCACTAAATTAAATATTCTTATATTTGTATTTAAAACTGGTATTACACAACATAAATGGTGAAATTCAAGCTAGTAATTTAAAATTTTAAGTATTTCTTTAATTAGGACAACATGACATATCAAATTAAAAAAAACACCATGAAAAGTCAAGAGGAATATTGAAGAAGAAAGAAAACAGATTTATATTTTAGTACCTTTCCTGACACTTTGCCTTTTGAACAGTGGGCCTCATATTTTTATTTTGTAACAGGTCTTACAAATAATATAGCCAGCCCTCCCTGAGGCCCTTGGTCAATTATGGTCCCTGTAGTTAGAGATAAACAGATTGCACTGTCATAGCTGTCACGTGGGCTTTGGTGTACAGAAAAGTCAGGATGTAAACATTAGACACCTGAATCTTAATTATTTGTTTATCTCACCAACCCACTTGTTTTCTCAGTATAGATGTCCCCCTATTTTTTTCTATCAAAGCATATTTAAAACTCCTAAGGGGTACCCTTCACCAATGTTCTACATCTTTAACCAATGTAAGTGACAGATGGTGATGATTACATGTATAAACCATATTTGGAAAGGGAGTCTACTCTGTCCCTGCAACAAAGTGTAGCTCAACTGTTCAAGGATTTGTTTTGTATTTTTCCTTAGAGTATCTGTTAAAATATTAGGCTTTGTAGTCAGACTGCTTAGGTTACATTTCTGATTCCATAATGTGACCTGATATTTTGCAGAGGCTCTGAAAGGTTCATTTTCCTCATCTATAAAATGAGGCTATTATTCAGACTCATCAAGAGAAAGGGAGATGGCTCTAATCAATAAAATTAGAAATGAAGAAGGAGAAGTTACAACTGACACCACAGAAATACAGAGGATCATAAGAGACTATTATAAGAAACTATATGTCAATAAACTGGACAACCTAAAAGAAATGGACAAATTCTTAGAAAGGTACAATCTCCCAAGACTGAACCAGGAAGAAATAGAAAATATGAACAGGCCAATCACAAGTACTGAAATTAAAACTGTGATTAAAAACCTCCCAACAAACAAAAGTCCAGGACGAGTTGGCTTCACAGGAAAATTCTATCAAACACTTAGAGAACAGTTAACACCTACACTTCAGAAACTATTCCAAAAAATTGCAGAGGAAGGAATACTTCCAAACTCATTCTATGAGGCCACCAACACCCTGATAACAAAACCGGACAAAGATATCACACAAAAAAACTATAGGCCAATATCACTGATGAAAACAGACACAAAAATCCTCAAACTAAATCCAACATACATTAAAAGGATCACACACCATGATCAAATGGGATTTACCCTACAGATGCAAGGATTTTTCAATATTCACAAAACAATCAGTGTGATACACCACATTAACAAACGGAAGAATAAAAAACATATGATTATCTCAATAGATGCAGAAAAAGCTTTTGACAAAATTCAATATCCATTTATGGTAAAAACTCTCCAGAAAGCAGGCATAGAGGGAACATATCTCAACATAATAAAGGTCATACATGACAAACCCACAGCTAACACTATACTCATTGATGAAAAATTGAAAGCCTTTCCTCTAACATCAGGAATAAGACAAAGATGTTCACTATCACCACTTTTATTCAACATAGCTTTGGAAGTCTGAGCTAAAGCAATCAGAGAAGAAAAAGAAATAAAAGGAATCCAAATTGGAAAAGAAGAAGTAAAACTGTCACTGTTTGCAGATGACATGATACTATACATGGAAAATTCTAAAGAGGCTACCAGAAAACTACTAGAGTTCCTCAATGAATTCAATAAAGTTGCAGGATACAAAATTAATGCACAGAAATCGCTTGCATTTCTATACACTAACAACAAAAGATCAGAAAGAGAAATTAAGGAAACAATCCCATTTACCATTGCATCAAAAAGAATAAAATAACTAGGAATAAACCTAGGTATTTAATTAATTAATTAATTAATATAAAATGACTATACTACCCAAGGCAATCTACAGATTCAATGCAATCTCTATCAAATTACCAATGGCATTTTTCAAAGAACGAGAACAAAATTTTTAAATTTGTATTGAAACGCAAAAGACCTGAATAGCCAAAGCAATCTTGAGAAAGAAAAACAGAGCTGGAGGAATCAGGCTCCCTGACTTCATATTATATTACAAAGTTACAGTAATTAAAACAATATGGTGGGACTTCCCTGGTGGCACAGTGGTTAAGAATCCACCTGCCAATGCAGGGTACATGGGTTAGAGCCCTGGTCCGGGAAGACCCCACATGCTGCAGAGCAACTAAGCCCATGCGCCACAACTACTGAGCCTGAGCTCTAGAGCCTGCAAGCCACAACTACTGAGCCCGTGCACCTCAACTACTGAAGGCTGCATGCCTAGAGCCTGTGCTCCACAGCAAGGGAAGCCACTGCAATGAGAAGCCCGCACACTGCAACAAAGAGCATTCCCCGCTCGCTGCAACTAGAGAAAGCCCACACACAGCAATGAAGACCCAATGCAGCCCAAAATAAATAAATTAATTTAAAAAAATGTTTTTCTTAAAAAAAAAAAAAAATATGGTGCTGGCACAAAGACAGACTTGTAGATCAATGGAACAGGGTAGAAAGCCCAGAAATGAAGCCATGCACCCATGGTCAATTAATCTATGACAAAAGAGGCAATAATATATAATGGAGAAAAGACACTCTCTTCAATAAGCATTGCTGGGAAAAAGTGGACAGCTATGTGTAAAAGGATGGAATTAGAACACTCTGTAACACCATACACAAAAACTCAAAATTGATTAAAGACCTAAATGTAAGTCTGGATTCTATAACTCTTAGAGGAAAACATAAGGAGAACACTCTTTGACATAAATCACAGAAATATCTTTTTGTATCCATCTCCTAGAATAATGAAAATAACAAAAATAAACAAATGGGACCTAATTAAACTTAAAATCTTTTGCACCACAAAGGAAACAAAACAAAAAGACAACCCACAGAAAGGGAGAAAATATTTGCAAATGATGTGACTGACAGGGATTAATCTCCAAAATATACAAACAGTTCATGCAGCTCAATATCAAAAACAAACAACTCAATCAAAAAATGGACAGAAGCTCTAAATAGACTTTTCTCCAAAGAAGACATAAGATGGCCAAAAAGCACATGAAAAGATGCTTGATATCGCTAATTATTAGAGAAATATAAATCAAAACTACAATGTGGTATCACCTCACACCAGTCAGAATGACCATCATCAAAAAGTCTGCAAACAATAAATGCTGGAGAGGGTGTGGAACAAAGGGAACCTTCCTACACTGTTGGTGGGAATATAAATTGGTATAGCCACTATGGAAAACAGTATGAAGGTTTCTTAAAAAACTAAAAATAGAACTACCATATGACCCAGAAATTCCACTCCTGGGCATATATCCAGAGAAAAACATAATTTGAAAAAGATACATGCACTCCAATGTTCATTGCAGCACTATTTACAGTAGCCAGTACATGAAAGCAACTTAAATATCCATTAACAGATGAATGAATAAATAAGATGTGGTACCTATATACAATGCAATATTACTCAGCAATAAAAAAAAGAATGAAATAATGACATTTGCAGCAACATGTATAGATAACCTAGGGATTATCATACTAAGTGAAATAAGTCAGACAATGAAAGACAAATATCATATGTTATCGCTTACATGCAGAATCTAAAAAAAAAAAGATAAAATGAACTTATTTACAAAAGAGAAAACAAATGGGGGGAGGGATAAATTAGGAGTTTGGGATTAACATTTACACACTACTATATATAGAATAGATAATCAATAAGGATCTACTGTATAGCACAGGATACTCTACTCAATATTCTATAATCTAAATGGGAAAAGATTCCGAAAAAGAATAAACATATGTATATGTATGACTGAATCACTTTGCTGTACAACTGAAACTAACACAACATTGTAACTCAACTATACTCTAATCTAAAATTTAAAAAAAATAAAAAAAATTTAATAAAGAAAATGGTGCTATTATAAAGCAATTTGTAGAAGAAAAATACATTTATCAGGATGGCATGCACACATTTGTCAGTCAGTGCTGTCTACTGTTAGCATTCCCTATTAGTGCTGTTTTTAACACAAATTCTTCAGAAACCAGGATCTATTTTTCCCAGCCCAAAATCTATAAAAATGCACCTTTACAATCAAACCGCATCCCATTACCTAATTCAACTCTGCCTTTGCTGAAAACATATATTTTTAAATAGTTTATTCCCCTAAAAAATTCATTGGAGTTTACTTTCCCTTTTTAGATTACCAAAGGTTAAATTAGAAGGCCATGCCAATTCATGGGATGTGGAATCTGAATAGAATAAAACAAAAGTCCATGTTGCTTCACTCTCCTGGCCTTTGCTGTGATCCTGATGATAAATAGATTATCACGCACCCTCCACTCTCATTTGGCATTTCTTCTTTTTACAAGAGCCTTGGTTTCACTCCAGTCTAAGATCTTATCAGAGTGTGTAAAAATTTTCGTAGGCTAGAGCCTTCAGTGGTTCTTCCTCATTGCAGTGTTATTCCTAACCAAAATTGAGTTGAGCTGGAATTTTGTCAGAAAACAAAACCAAAATAATGGCCTTGGTCAACTTAGTCAAAGCCCAAGGATATTGCTGAGAGTTCTAGTCTGGTGCATTGTAAACAGAGTATACAAATATATTTTTAAAAGAAGGGATAGAAGAAGGGAAGGGAAGGGGAGAAGAAAAAGATTTGCTAATAAATGAGGTAGGAACTATTTTATCTCCTGAAAATTCAATCCTCTTTTATAACTCTCTGATTTATTCTCTTCAACTTCCTTTTTCCACATATCACCAAAAATTACAGGCAAATACATGTGGAATGATTGCTGTAATATTTGTAATATTCTGCCTAGGCTTTATTATTCTTTTCATCACTGTTCAAAAACACACGGGGACAAGGAAAGACAGTTTTATAGTATAATTAGCTGCACAATTGATTAATATAATACTTTTGAATCATGGTTCTTTAATGAATTAAGGTGAATGCCTCAGAAATTATTGAATATTTTCAAAGGAAAATATCTATAATACCTTTCCCGATAGCCAATTCCCTCAGTTCAGCCAATTATACTGGGGGAAAATATATATGTACACACACACCACAGGAAATGGTATAGAAATTATAAATTTTTGCAACGTTAGGTAAAAACACAGCAAGATAAGAAGGGCAAGTTAGCAAAATTGAAACACCACATGAGTAGTTCACAATATCAGTGGACTAACCGGCCATGAAGAATAGACAGTAAGCAATTTAGAACAAATAATAAAATCTCTTTTTTAATGTAAGAATGAGTAATCCTTCCTTATTTTTCTTCAGTGCTGAAAAGTATTAAATATTAGAGGAAGTAATCTATCGACCAATTAGTTGAATTTTTCCACTTTCTTATGACTTTTAAAGATCTGTAAATTGCCTTAAAAGTGATGAGAGACAAATGTTAAAAAAGCAAATACAGAGATTTGAGCTGGTCAGACAAATATAATGGCTGAGAGAATACCTTCAAATATAAAAGGGTTTTTTTTTCCATTTTCCTTTTCTGAGTGAGCAATAAATAAATCTATAATATTCCACACTGTTCCTGGAATTTAATTAATTAAGGGAAATTATTTTTCATTGGTAAGACTTGATGCTTCTTCCACTATCCCACAATCTTGTTAATTATCTAGGCCACTTTGGGGGGTGTGTGGCTCAACATTTTAAAAAGTTTCTTTTGACTTTCTCTGTTCCTTGAAAACAACTAAATCAGACACAAAGCAGAAAAACAAAGGAACTTTATATTTAAATATAACCTTAAAAATAGCAATTAAGAAAAAAATCCACATAGAGTTTTGCCTTTATCAGCCACACAACTGCATATTTTGACAGTGCTTAACAGAATCACAAGTAATGTAAATTTTTTAAGAACTGTATTCCTTCAAAATTCATATATTGAAGTCCTAATGCTTAGTACCTCAAAATGTGGCTATATTTGGAGACATCGTTCTTAAAGATTTAAGTTAAAATGAAGTCAACAGAGTGGGCCCTAATCTAACTGATATCTTTGTAAGGAGAAGAGATTAGGACATAGACACACACAGAAGACGACCAGTGAAGACATGGGAAAGAGGAGACAGCCATTTACAAGCCAGGGATAGAGACCTCAGAAGAAATCAACCATGCCAACACCTTGATCTCAAACTTCTAGCCTCTGAAATTGTGAGAAATAAATTTTTGTTGTTTAAGTCACCCAGTCAACGGTACTTTGTTATGGTAGCCCTAGAAGACTAATACAGAATTCTATCCTAACAACCACCATGGGTAAGGATGAAGAGATGTGATAGAAACCAATAACAATTGTTTGTTCTGTACAACAGATAGATACAGACTTTATGCTGAGAAAAGTTGTACCGTGACCTTTCTGGATAGGGAATTCTATCATATGATCCTTTTCCACTTATTTAAGAGTCTGAAAATAAAGCTATTCATCAGATCCCAGCTCTTGAACCTATGATCTATTGGACTGTCCTATCCAAAGGCCTTACCCCCTTGGCCTCTCTAATAATTCATGTGTTGTGGCAGAACTACGAGTAAGTGATATGTCTCTAAGAGTAGAAGGGAGCAAGATTCCTATCAACCCCCAAAGTGGCATTCTCAAGGGTACTCAGCAAGGAGAACAAAACTCCCATGGGAAAGAAGACTTTGGTTATTCTGATTATTTTCCTCATATTTAATTGTAAAGGCTCTGAGATAACCTAATACTTTCAAAGTATAATTTCTCTGAGTAGATGGTCCTAACTCAAGAGCCTGAATTTTACAGTAATTTTAAATATCATTACATTCAGGACTTAGTACAATATTTAGCTTAGGAGCTATTACCTGTGGTCATTATTTACTGCTTGGAACCTAAGAGAAGATAATAGTTTTATATAACTTTATCATTATACATTTTGAATGATGATAAAAATTGCATTGCAGCTAAAAAAATGTTTCAATAGAGATATGTTTAAGCACTAGAGCAGTAAGGGATGGCATATGTCAAGTAATGAAGGGGATGGGATGCTGAAAATAAAAATCAATCAGCAACAGGATTTTTTTTAACTTACCACTGATGGTGAGTTTATAGATTTTGTCAATATACTTCTGTGATACTCCAAATGAACAGAAAAGAACTTTAAAAATGAACTTTAAAAATGCCTTTGCTTTGCTAACAGAGAACCTGGAACCATTTGTCTTACATCCATAAGACAGTGCGGTCAGTAGGACAAAGGCAATACGTGCCACTTGGGAACTAAGAGCAACAAATGTGAAGCCTGAAACCAACAGGCTGTAATTCACAAGTGTCCAAATCCTGCCCTCAGATACTCTTGGGCAGCTCCCACTGGGGCTTTAGCTGGGGAGTCCATTGAATTTCAGTGCCTGAAAGGAACTCTTGGCCTTCTGGGAGCAACTATTCTCTGCTGAAACATGGGCAAGGAGTTTTAGGTAATAATCAGACACTAACAGTTACCATATGGATAAAAATACAATTGTTCTTTCTCTCTCTTGTAACCAGCCTTAGGCCCAGGAAAACATATCCAGAAGTAACTAAACTAAAACTACATCTTTAGCCTCTATTTCATATTAATTAGACATCATACATTCTGCATATGAGCTTCACTTATTATTCCAGTCAGCGATGGGAATCTTACCAAGACATCACTCTCACTCTGAGAATCTGAGCCCTCTGACCCTTGCCACCCAGGAGAAAGGGAAGTACATATGTAAGAGACCATGATTACAAAATGAATTATTAAGGAAAGTCAATCCAAAACTAATCACCACATTTGAAACAGCTTCTATGGCTTTATGGCCAGAAGTGGTACAAGAAAATGCCATACACGTGGGAATTCTTAAAAACAAGGGGGTGATGGTGAACTCTTCATTACATCAGTCCATCAGGTAACATTTATGATAACCCACCATCTCCACATTTCTGTGTAACATGTACCCTGGGAAAATATAGTAAAAGTAGAAGAGACGGTCTTGGAATTTAAATCTCAGTGAAAAACACAAATGAAATTGTAAACATAGATTTCCATCCCTATGTGCTGAAAGGATCCTAGAACAAAGGGGCATAGGTGTGAGATTGTTAAATGAACAGGTTTGGGGCAAGATAAACGTTAATCAAACATCTTTTAAAAAGTAGGACATAGAGGCTTCCCTGGTGGCGCAGTGGTTGAGCATCTGCCTGCTAATGCAGGGGACATGGGTTCGAGCCCTGGTCTGGGAGGATCCCACATGCCGCGGAGCAACTAGTCCCGTGAGCCACAACTACTGAGCCTGCGCATATGGAGCCTGTGCTCCACAAAAAGAGAGGCTGCGATAGTGAGAGGCCCACGCATCGCGATGAAGAGTGGCCCCCGCTTGCCACAACTAAAGAAAGCCCTCCCACAGAAACGAAGACCCAACACAGCAAAAATAAATAAATTAACTAATAAACTCCTACCCCCAACATCTAAAAAAAAAAAAAGTAGGACATAACTCAGAGGAGAGAAAGCGAACTGCTACCCTGGGAAAAAATGTGCATAGAGAAGAGATATCCCAAAGTCATAGGCAATTTAACCACTGAATTTTCTCAAAGTAAAACTTCCTCCAGTGCATGAAAAGAAACGAAAACAGGCAGATCATTGTAGTTGAAGTTGGTTTTCAGTACATAATGGAATAGTTAGGATTAATGAAGACAACTGAAGCCTACTGTAGATCTCCTAATATCAAGTGACCTGGTAAAAATAAAACCTATTGAAATTATTTTTTTTCAGAATAAAACTATATACATATCAGCTTAATATTTGGATTAGCTCAATCATTCAGGTTGTTTCTGTGAGAATCTGTATGATATACCATGTAAAGTTCATGTAAATCATTGCCAAATCTTTTTCTGTTGGCATAGTTGAGTCCAAACAGAATCCTGAGTCAGGATAAGGTGACATATTCCTTTAGTAGTTTGCTTAAGACACTCCTTCTGTATGTACTTTGTTTTGCCTGTTCTCAAATGTTTGTCCCATAATAAGCCAAATATACAGAACATCCTGAATAATTAGTTGTCACAATAAAACTCTGTCAATAGAGATACCCATGTGGTGAATATCTGCTTTGGTGAATTATCTGTGGACAAAGAAATTATCCACTTAACTACAAACACTATATCTGATTAAACCTTCCCCCAAAAAGGATTAGATAGTCACACTTGCAAGTACTTTGCATTGAGCTACAGATTGCATTTGGCAGTGCCTCCGAATTCAAAATGAATTTAAAATGAAGAAGCATTTGACATCCTTAATGCAATTTGATGGTGCAGTTTCCAGTATTTAAACTGCAGAAGATTTGCATAGAATTTCATTTAAAAAAAAAAAAAAAAAAGGGGGGAAAAGAAGGGGGGGGAAAGGGGAAAGGGGGGAAAGGAAGGAAGTATTTTAAATTCACAGGAGTTCATAAAAGATCTCCAGAAAAGATTAAATGAATCTGTTGCTGTCTCAGGTAACACAAAAGCTACCATTTATCAATACTGGTTATAGTTATGGTGGATTCTTTCAATCAGGACTACTTAGTACATTGGTAAAGAAAAACAAACAAAACACCCTAAGCCAAGTTATGTGAATGAAAGGTCAGCTTTTCATCAAAACACGAGAAAAACAATATTTGCATCTTACTGAATCCTACATCAAGTTTGAAATTCTAAGGAAACGCAAAACTCTCTGGTTTTGTGGTGATTTCATGGTGAACATTTGTAGAAAGAAAAATTAATGAGGCTTCCTGATAATGGTATATATATAGAAGAAAAACCTAGGAAAACCATTTCTGAAATAGTTTTACAAAAAGTACAATTATTATTTTCTAATTCCATCTTCTTTATCCAAGCCCCAAATTTAAATAATATCTCCTTTCTCTGAATAACTATAGTCTTTTTTAATTGACATGAACATTATTTTTTCTCTATCATGTAGCGTTAAAAGCATCTTGTTTAGAAGGACCCTCACTGAAACAACTAGGTTTATTTTATCCAATATCTTATATATAGTAGCCTCTCCATAATTGTTGATAATAAAAAGTGACTGCATGATAATCACAAGAATTAAATCATTTTAAAATTTAAATATATTTGTGTTTATCATGCAATACTATAAGCGCTTCAGGAAAATAGGCTATATTCGAAAGTAATAAATTCAAAAAGTTTCTAAAATTTTGAAATTTGTATCTCTTATATTAAGGAGATTGTTCAATCCTGAATTCAAACTCATATTGAAAGTCCTGTCTCAGAGATAGAGAAGTAAGTTCTATATTTTTAGCAAAGTTTCAAAAATTAAAGGCACTTCCTATCAGCAGTTTTACAAAGCCAACTGACGTACGAAGGAAAACATTTCTCTGGAAGACATTTGTTTCTGTTTAGTTATACATACATTAACTATTTCACCAGAAACATCTGCCCTAAAATTTTTACTAGGAATCAAAAAAAAGAAAAACACACATTTTCAGAAATAACGTGGGCTCCTATAAGTGCCATTTATGATCCAGAGGTATTTCAGATACTGTTTGATGCAAGTTAATTGTTCAATACTATTTAGTACAAAGGGAACGGAAGATAAGGCATCTAATTGATGCATTAGCAGTCATTCCCACCTCCAAAAGTTGCAGGAGGCATTTTTAACAGCCATCATTTTCGTTGCAGGGGACCTGCTCTGAACAAAATGGAATATTCACTATTTGTTCTATCTTACATTTATTTAGTAAGAGCCATTATCATCCATCCCAAGTACACAACTTTACAGAACAAGAGATGAATAAAGCAACAATGTTTTGAATAAGCAGCTTTTGTTTTATAAAGTGCTTTCTGTTTTGTCTCAGGACCTTGTCAACTTGAGCAGATTCTTCCTCTGAGGTGCACAAATGGCCCTTCTATATTCATTGTTATTCACTGTTCACCTATAGTGATGTAGAAATCAGTGGATTCTGTCTTTTCTCCTTTCCTAAGTAATATTCCTTTGGAGTTTGACCCTAATAATTAGTTTTGGGGAAAATGAATGAATAGAATTATACTACTACTACTTTCTGTGATTCTGTGAGGTGAAAATATGTCAGGTTTTCCATCATAAATACCTATCTTTAGAATTTTATGCTACCATTGTAAAAATAATCCTTGGGTCAGAATTTAATATTTCACCATGTATGTCTTTCCTATTTTTCTGCCTTGGAAGAAATGGAAATGTATTCTGAAAAAAATTGGTTTTCTATTGCTAAGAATGGCAAATGGAAAAAGACAGTATTGTTAAACTTACATGAAGGCTAATTGTATTTTTAAGTAATGTGCAAAAAGCTGCTTGCCCTGAAGAAGAGGTTTTCTCTAACAGTAATAATAAACTAAAAAACTATGCCTATAAAATCTGGCCTTTGAAAATACTATTGCCTCCTAGTGAAAGGGCTCTCTCTGTTGCCCTAGGTTCTAGAATGTTCTGAAGTAACACTTGAGAGTCAAGTATGAGATTAGAGCTCCTTTTCCTGTATCATTTCCAACCGGTAGCATTCCAACCTAAAACTTTTTCAAATTAGTACAGGGTTTCTGAAAAAGGCAAAGTCTCTGGGGTACAGTTTTAACTCTGTTCTAGCAAAGAATCAAGGAAGCTGAATAACATCTCTGAATCTCAGGCTCCTCTTCTAGAGAAACAGTCACCTGAAAATATTTTATATCTCTACAAAGTATAGAATATACTATACTACATATGTTATACTATACTCCATATATTTTTATGTAAGATATACAGAATACTTTATATTCTACAATAATAATGGAGTCTTTCTATCATAGACTCCATTATTATAGTAGGGAGTCCTGAAATGTTTACCTAGTTAAAAAAGAAAAAGAATAAATTATACTGCCTACCTATGTACAAGCACACTCAATCCTAAATATTCCTATGAATTACCAAAATATTATTGGGCAACCCCACTCAATGATTTTTTCTTTGATTCATCAATTTATTCATTCATTCAAGAATTATTTACTGAGTACTCAACATGTGCCAGATTACATGATACAACCAAAAAAATAATAATTAATTCCTGTCCATTTAGAATTTACAGCTTAACAGAGAGGGCAGATATTAAGTAATTAATTACCACAAAATTGGATTAATATTATGATAGGGAAAAAGATTTTCCTACCATGTGTATACATACACATGGACAATAAATTGTTCAATGACTCTAGCATCATCCAGTAACAGTGAATAATACAACACTCACTTATTTTGATGAATCTTTGTGGAAAATTAGGGGAATTCTTAGAACTAATAATAGCCCAATAGCTTTTCCTTTCTGTCAACACCTAATAGGTCTGATAATTACCATGAAAAATATTCAAAACCCAGCTGAAATCTCATTTTATTGGTGTTTTAGTCACTTTCTAAACAGATTTACTCAACTATAGAGGACACAGAGAGGTTTGACAGTGTATCCTTCTAAGGAAAACAAAATGATGCTTGATAGAAAAAGTTTCCGGAATCCTTAACCTTAATCAATGGTTTCTTCACTTAGAGGATTCATTTTGCTTTTCTTCACTTACTTTATTTAATTTACCAAGAGTAGTGTTGTGGATGGCAAACTATGACACACTGAGTTGTTCAATTACATTTTTATCCAAGCTTTTTATATTTTATTCATATATAAATTATATTTGATCCAATATAAATTTCTCCTTATGCCTCACTGATTTCTGCTGTCTTTAAAAGATTTATAGCTTCCGGAAATAGTCAATCAATGAGCCCTAAAAAATGTTCAGTAAGAAAATAGTGTCACACCCTCAAAGGAGAAACATTATGAAACAACAAACTAAGCTACAATCAAAGAGATAGCTTACTTAGTGTTACAGCTAAAAAGATGAGAAAGTCCAGAGGTATCCAGGCCCAAGTGTTATTACTGATGTCACAGTTTGCTTCTTTTCTCTTTTCTTACTCCATTATCTTTTGAATGTTGCATCCAAGTGCACAGTGATGAGAAATCAGTAGAAAGATTTGGTAATAGCAGAAATACTACCTGAAGCATTCCACATGTAAATAGTTACAAAGTGTGTAAGAAAGGATGAAAAGGTAAATTCACTAGGGTTGTGTTTTGATCGAATTTGTGACTTGCTAGTTGAAGGCAACTGCAGTAATGGATATATGCTTCAGCCTTGGTTTTCACTCTTCCTTGATCACCCAAGCTTCCGTACACATAAAAGTAAAGGAAAGAAACAGGATGGTAGGCAATTTATTATTTCTCTAAAAGCTGCAAGAGGGGAGGAAAAAAACCCTCCCAGTAAAGCCTCAGAGGAAATTTGGTTTCTTTTTAGTCCTGTTCCATTCTTGCTTTTGTGTCTACATGTTCACAAATAAATGATTCCAATTTGTAGTCAGAATTTAAATCTCAAGTATTTCACTCACTGAGAAAAGGAACATACATGAAGGCACAGGAGAATTCTGTATCCAACTTTTGCTGTGACAAAATGTTCCCCTGGAAACTGAATTAAATTATTGGTGTATTCTCAACTAGGTTTATTCAAAATTTTGACTGGGAAAGACCTAATATTTGCCAATATAAAGAGTACCTTCGAAATTCATTTTTTCTTCTGTCTACAACGTGGAATTTGCTTAACATTAGTTATTAAGTACAAAACACAATCTTTTATGTGCAAACTAGATATCTTTATAGTATCATATTGAATGGTCAGTAATTTCAACTCAACCACCACTGCCTAACTCCAGGGTGCGCAGCACTGACTAGGTCCTTAGGCTACATATGGACAACCTCAAGGATTTCTTGGTTTAGTAAAACAGATAAACAGATTAACAAACTATGAAATTCATGGAGAACATACAAACGAAAAATGTTATTTTATGATGGGCAATCTTGAATAAGATGTTTTGTTCATTTGCAAGATAGATGTGTAAATAACATGGTTGGTGATAATATTGTAATGATGACTACTCAGTGTATCCTGGGCAGTTGTGGCTAGGAGTTGGCCTCCCTAAACAGAGCAGGGCAGTTTACTCTGGTGGTTAGATTAGGCTGATTTTGGAACCTAGATAGTGGAGACAGCCCAATGGGTAGGCAAGAGGAACATAGTATCAGAAGCCTTAGAGAAAGGGGAGAGACATTAAGTAACAGACAGAGCGCTGCTAAGAAAGATGAGTAGGCCTAGGAAAGATTTGGGGCAGATTCTTCTAGCCTAAGTGACAATCATACAGCTTGAACAGACTTAATCAAGACATGTAATTTACTGGCTTGCATAACTGAAAAATGTAGTCAAGGCCATGCTCATGAAGTCATCATGAATCTATTTCGCACTTTCCTCTGAGATATACATTCCTGTGTTAGCTTCTTCGACAGGCAAGCTTAAGCCAGCGGCAACAATGGGCTACTATATCTCTAAATGTATAATCTATTAGTTTAACAATCCAAGCAAAAAGACAGAATTTTCTTTCTCCAAATGGTCTGGCAATTAAAAGCTGATAAATCAAAGCACTGTCTGTATCATCCCCATCTCAGAAGCAATCTTTGTGTATCTGTTAGAAATTTTAGGAATTATATTTTTCTGCTATAACGACAATGATTAAAGTAAGTCCAAGGTTTATTTCTCCCTCACATTAAAAGACCAAAGGCATGTATGGGACTAATACGCCAACACTATAGTGTAAGATGTAAGGAATGGAGAGAAAAACACAAAACTGTCATTACTTGTATTTGATAAAATTGTCTGAATAAAAGAATCCAACATACTCTACAGAGAAATCATTATAAGTAATGTAATTGGCAAGATTGATGCATATAAAAATAATAGACAGCTATCAACTACATTCCTATACAGTGGCCACATAGAGTGGTAAAATCTTATTAAGTAAAATATAAAATCTTGTTAAATAAAACATATCGTTTTCTATAGCAATGCAAGTATAAGTTACTAGACTAAACTTAAGTGATGTGAATAGTGAGTACCTTTTTAACAATAGAAAAATCATAAAATTCTACTTAAGTAAATTTAAACATTGGAAACATATACATGTTCACAGATAAAATGATTCAATAGCATAAAGCTATCAGTATGCCCCAAATTAATTTAAAATTAGATGGAATTGCAATCAAAATCCCCAACAGATTTTTTTTTTAAGAAATCTATAAAAAAGTATATAGAAAAGCAGAGAATCAGGGATTTTTTTCAGGAAACCTGTCAAGAAAATTTACACGAAAAAGCCAACAACCAAGTATCGGCAAGACACAAACTATTTGTCCTACAGACATCAGGCTATTATGAAACTAAAGTAATTAAGAAACATGGTATTGTCACAGACACAAGGAAACTGACTCATGAAACAGAAAATTCATATAGGTAAGTATATTATATAAATAAATAAACAGTGAAAATCATGGGCAGAGGGAACTAATTATTTAATAAATCATACTAGGAAAATAGCTTATTCACATAGAAAAAAATTAAATTGTATCCTTATCTTATAAAATAAAACACAAAAATCAATTCCAAATAAAAAGTATGAGTGTACAGGTTAAAAAACAAAAACACTTTAAAACTTTTAAAAGGAATGTTTTTATGGAATTGATACTGAAACTATTTCTAAAAATGACAAATATAGGCACAGAGAAAAACATTGTTAAATTAGATAGTATATGAAGTTTTTAATTCTTCTGTGCATCAAAAGGCATTAAACAATGTTAAACCTCAGTCACTGGAAGAAAATTATTTTAAAACTGAGTAAATCCCAAGAGATTGCAATTTACAATATATAAAGAACACTTTTAAATCTATACGAAAAAGACAAGCAATTCAACAGAAAAACTGACAATAGTTACATATGGTCACTCCACAGAATCAGAATCTAACCTGAATAAGAATCAATAGATATATGAAAAAATGAGCACCAGTAATCAAAGAAATGCATATTCAAGCCATAATAAAATACCATTTGGTGCCCAACAGATAGTGAATATCTAACACTAAAAAATGCATGTAAATTGGTTGAAACATTAATATATACTAATAGTGGACAAGTTGCTATAGTCAATTTGAAGACCTATTTAGCAAAATAATGAAAAGTACAAGATGATTTAGCAATTTAATCCTACATACATATTCTAGATAAATCCTCACACATACAAAAGATGTGTATAATAATGTGCATAGCAAAAGTATTTGCAACAGAAAAAACAGTAGAAGTAACATAAATCTTTATGGACTAAGATATATATATATATATATATATATATATATATATATATATATATATATAATGGTATATTCATGTATTAGAATATTATACAGCAGTGTAAATTAATACACTCGATCTACATATATCCACATAGATTGATCTTAAACACTCAATATTTAGTGAAAAAGACAGGATACATGCAATAGGTATTATATTACACACACATGCAGAATTTTATAATAGTGAAACAGAACTCTGTATTTATTAAGAATATACAAAAAAATTGGCAAAAGCATATGGTCATCTAAGGGAATGATAAAAAATAAATGAGGAGAGCATTTTTCTCTGAGTATAGGGAGTTGAATGGAATTAGGAAAGGATACTTAGGCCACTTCAGCCCATATTTGTAAATATTTTATATTATTCTATCTGGGTGGCTGTTAATAAGTATTTGATTCATTATTCTGAGTACACTTTTATATCTGATACATTTTAATACATTTAAAAGATATTATGAGGGGAGATAAAGATGGTGGAGTAGGATGCAGAACCCACATTCCCCAACGGACACGTCGAAAGGCACATGAAATGATGCTCAACATTGCTAATCAAAGAAATACAAGTCGAAACAACAATGATGGGCTTCCCTGGTGGCGCAGTGGTTGAGAGTCTGCCTGCCAATGCAGGGGATGCGGGTTCGTGCCCCAGTCCGGGAAGATCCCACATGCCGCGGAGCGGCTGGGCCCGTGAGCCATGGCCACTGAGCCTGTGCGTCCAGAGCCTGTGCTCCACAGCGGGAGAGGCCACAGCAGTGAGAGGCCTGCGTACCGCAAAAACAAAAAACAAAAAAAAACAATGACATATCACCTCACACCTGTCAGAATGGCTACCTTCTAAAAGACCACAAATAACAAATGTTGGTGAGGATGTGGCAAAAAGGGAAGTCTAGTACACTGTTGGCGGAAATGTTAATTGTTGCAGCCATTGTGGAAAACAGTATGGAGATTCCTCAAAAATTCTTAAATAGAACTACTAAAAAATCCAGCAGTTGCTCTCCTGGGTATATATACATCCAAAGAAAATGAAAACACTCATTTGAAAAGATACATGCACCCCACTATTCACAGCAGCATACTCATAATAGCCAAGACATGGAAGCAACCTGTTCATCAACAGATGAGTGGTTAAAGAAGATGGGATACAAACATACAATGGAATATTACTCAGCCATAAAAAGGAATCAAATTTTGCCATTTACAACAACAAAGATGGACCTGGAGGGTATATGCTTAGTGAAATAAGTCAGAAAGAGAAAGACAAATACTCTATGTTATCCCTTATATGTGGAACCTAAAAAAATGAATGGATATAACAAAAGAGAAACAGACTCACAGATATCAAGAACAAACAAGTGGTTTCCAATGGGGAGAGGGAACGGGGCAAGGTAAGATAGTGGTAGGGAATTAAGAGTTATAAACAAGTATGTATAAAATAAATAAGCTACAAGGACATTTTGTACACTAGGGAATATAGCCAATATTTTATAATAACTTTAAATGGAGTATAGTCTATAAAAATATAGAATTGCTATGCTGTACACCTGAAGCTAATGTTGTAAATCAACTATACTTCAATTAAAATGAATAAATAAAAATAAGAAAAAATAAAATCTTTATGAGCCAGTTACTGAATTTACTTAGGGAGAGTAAGTAGGAATGGGGTACATAAGGAGACAATAGCAAAGGGTAGTGCACTAATCTAAATCAGAGGCCTTCAACTGCAGCCCGTAGGCCAAACCCAGACAACCACTTGTTATTTTTTTAATAAAGTTTTATTAGAACACAATCATACTCCATTTTTTACATATGGCTACTTTTATGCTACAATGGCAGAGTTGAATAGTTGTAACAGAGATAAAGCCACCAAAGCCAAAAATACATACTATCTCACCCATTACAGAGAAAATTTGCCAGTGCTCTAAATGGGTATAGATTTTGCTTATTACATAATAACAAATTTTAGCTTATTGTATACATACTATAAATTGGGATTTTAAATGTATCTTCTCACTTCATTTTCAGTATTTGAGAGAATGTTAATATTATCCCTATATCACAGATGAAGAAACAGATTGAGAGAATTTGAGTAAAATTTTTCAATACCATTCTGACTAGTAAGAGACAAAAATAGGTTTCTCTGATCCAAAGTCATATACTGATTTAAACCCCACCAAAAAAAGATAGAGATGGACTCCAGAGCTCTTTATTTTCAGAGTACACATTTATACTCTGATTCAACAGTCTCTATTTTACTCAAAATAGAGACTGTTGAATCAAAGATTGGAAGAGGATAAGAACTAAGAAGTAATGTATATAAAAACTGAAATATAAAAAGCAATGTACTTTTTGCCCCAAATAATTAGTGGTAAAAACTGCCCCCCAAAAAAGGAATGACACTAGCATATCCACATACATTTTTTCTTTTTGTCACTCCTTATGAGATACCGAAGCACTGTGTTAACTTAAAGAGCCAATTATATGACATGATAGAACTCAACTCAACAATTCTACTGAGTATCTGTTTCACACCAATCACTGACAAATTGTATAAAAATCATGGACATAAAATGAGCTTTTTATAAAGCAGTAAAAGAGATTTAAAAAAATCTCCGCCGATAGACTGTAAATGGCTTGAGGATTGCAACCATGGGTGTACTCAATATAAACATCCAGGGAATTAATCATACTTAATCAGATCTGTTCAAGCAATATTTTGAAAAGCACTACGCCTAATACAGAGTCTTATCCTAGTTCAGAGAAAAGAGAGAGATTTAGCAAAATCAAGGGGGAGTTTAGGAAAATATATCACCCAGTCAGACTATCCAAAGAACTGGAAGAGAAGAGATTTTAAATGAAAACATGAGAATGATGCAGTCTGGAGGTGAGTTTAATGTAACTGTGAGCCTTGAAACCTGAAAGGGTTGGGGTATGTATAAGAGGGAGGGCCATCAGTGTCAAAGGGAAAAAATATACAAAATCTTGAATACAAAGGAAATCAAAGGGATAATACTAGTCAGGTTAAAGTACATTTTTTGGTTTTTTTGTACCCTTTCATATTTGTATTATATTTTGATTTCTTGTGAGTATTTCCAAACAAACCAATCCTCACCACATGCCAAGAAGATGGAAGGGAAATAACGAAAGTCTTGAAGTCAGGCAGACATTGAAGGCCAACCAACCTCTTGCTGCTATATTATAAGATGAATGGGATTTGGGAGAACCCCAGAACTCTCTCTCTGCAGGAGAAAATCTCTGAGGGTCTTTGCATGTGTCCTGGAATAAGGACCTTCCTCATGTAAAGTCTTTCTTTGCTGCTGTTGTTGAAGAACAAGGAAGTGGGGTCGATTGTCCGTGAGATTACTGCCTTTGACACACGGATTCAGAAGCAGCAGCAAATTAGCAATTTCTATATTGTTAGTAATTTATTCTTTACTGTTACAGAAGTATATTACATGAAGAGATATACTTACACTCAATCTCCAAAACAATTCCTTTAGATGAGCCTTTGAAGAAGAATGTGTGGGAGATAAAATCAAGTTTGGGCATAGCAATTCTTGGTGATGTTGGCTTTGGAAACTAAGGATTTCTACAGGGACACCCAGACCTTAGTCATTGAGTACACAGTGACTTATGCTTCTGGGATATTAGGATGTTGTGCTATTGTAATTTATTACACACTTCCTTTGATTTCCAAAAACTCTAAAAAAAGAGACGATCACACAGCAATCAGTAGCTATGTGACCTTTAAACTGTCACCTTACTTGACTGGTCCTGGTTCCTGAAACTGAAGGGATTATAGACGATCTTCCTTTGCAACTTTCTGTTTCTAGGAATTGAGATAGCTTATTAACACTGCAAATATAGCTCAACATAATTACAGAAAAGGATAAAACTTCTATAATGTAAAATCACCTCAGACTCATCCCTCAGGAGCAACTATGGGTTTGTCATTTCATTGCAATGGCACATAGAGTACAAATATTTCAAAGCTGGATTCTGAAGGGCTGGGGGGCAATCTTGCACTAATGTGTGCTCCAGGCATCAAACTCCTTTCAGGGATTATTTCAGAGAAATAGGAGATTTAACTAAAATGTGGAACTAAGATTCCTTGAAGTGGAAGAGGACTGAAGATGTGGGGAAAAAAATTACCTTAGGTGGAATTAATTTACCTGTGGGCAAACTCTGTGTGAGGGGATAAGGAAAGATGGTGTGGGCGGTATGGCCCATGGCAAAGCATTAATTCTCTTGAAAGGTGAAAGAGTAGGCCAAGTACATTTTAATGTACTCTTTCCAAGAGGAAAGGGGTGAAATCAATTTCCAGCAAGCCTATGTATTAAACATATGTTATGGAAAACTACATTTAGGCATAAAAACCATCATGTTCCATAGGATTAATTTTGAAGTATACTTTGTATGGACAACAATTCCAAATTTAAGAGTCAAATTTGTTTTAATTTGATTCTGATAATCTCTAAGAGTTGCTGCACTGAAGTTTTAGAAGGAGAAACAAAATTTTGTGAGTGAAGTAATAATTCACTCATTAGGAATTTCCACCCCCGTGACCCAAGAGCATTAACGATGATGAGGCTTCACTCGAGGGTGTGTGGAGACTGCAGTTCTAGACTCGAACTAACCAGAGAAGTGTCTGCTAACATATGCATCCCTCTCAAGTGAAAGAGTGCATCAGGCCAAACAATACAGACTGCTTCCCAAATGTCAATTAGACTCTTTCCAACAGGACTTGCACAAGGAAGTATTTTAAACCAAGAAACAACACTTCTATTAGCTCTATGACCTTAGGCAAATTCTACACTCTTCCAGAATTTCCACTGCTGCATTCTGTCAGATAAATGCTTTCTTGAGCTTCAGATTCACTTCTGGATCACACTTTTGCCATCCCGTCCTGCTGACTCCTGTGGGTTACATCAACGAGAGCCACTGCCTTCGGACTCTGTTTGGATGTGACAAAAGGGAAGCTCGGGTAGCAGAGCAGGAAGCAGGAGCAGAGTGATGTCAGGATCTTGATCTCCCTGCCTGTGTCCATTCATCACGAGTGGCTGCCCCACCCCATGTGCCATTCTTGACACAGCTCTCTCCTTCCAAATTATGCTAACTGCTTGCTGCCCTCATACCTTCAGGTCTAGAGGTGGTAACAATTTCTCTTCTGTCACCAGGTCCCAATTCCTGTACTAAATGTGACTTCCCTACCCCACCCCGACAATTATAAATAGTTCGTTTGTAAATAAACCCTCTGAATCATGCCAGTGGGAGAGTGACACTGTTCCCTGCTGGAATCTTGACGGCTTCATTTGAAATGTGAGTAATATTAATAACCATCTCAGAACACTGTAATGAGGATTACATAGCCAAGTACTGGTGGTATGAAGTCGTCAATTAATGTTCTGTGTTCTCTAAGGAATAGAGCATGAGGCAAGACTTAAGTGTGAATGCTTTTATTGAGGGGAGAGCAATCTCGATCAGTAAAAGTAAGGAAAGAAAACTGGGTCCAGAAAGGATGGGTAGCAATTGAAAGATTATGCATTACTTCCCTAGCGACTTCTGCATGATAAACTGCAAAGAGACGCAGCCAATCTTTGGCAGGTTACCCCAGGCACAAAAATCTCCTGATAGGCTATATGGAAAAGCTATATCTTAAACAGTTCTACAGACAGAAGATGGGAAGGATGCCCCTTTTGGATGCCCCTCTCTTATTTTCCATTGGTCTAATTTGGTTCCCAAAATCATTAATTCCCAAGGCTTTCAGTTCACATCATCAGTCACACCACTGGCTGGCTGGGAACCCAGATTTCAGTGTGTACATTTCATCCATATTCGGAAAGAGCAAATAGGGAGTTACCAGGTGACTTGAGACAATAGTTGAGGCAGAAAAATTGTTTATGGAGTGGAAGAAAGATGAGGCATTGAGAATCTGAGAAAGTACAAAAGATCCATCTGGTTTCTGGATAAGGCCATTATAATCATCATTATTATCATCATTCGTATCTTAGATACTAACCATTGCTTTCCTATCATGCTACATTTTTCAGATATCACAGTCCTTACCCTAGGAGTGAACTCAGAAAAGCCAGCATACCATATAATCCCACACAAGTAATGCCTAGTGGAGGAAGGAAGGTGAGAGAGGGCATCACCTAGGGGATCTAACCAAGTTCTCTTTTCTGGGAATTTTAGATTAGAACAGTGATTCTAATTACTACCATGAGGAATGGTAGTAATCCTATTCCTCATTCTAGCCTACAGGGTAGGAATAAGCCACTGTTACACAGAAGCAGAGAAGTCAGTCATATGTATACATGCAGAAGCAGAGAAGTCATATGTATACATGCAGAAGCAGAGAAGTCATATGTATACATGCAGAAGCAGAGAAGTCTCATATGTATACATGCAGAAGCAGAGAAGTCATATGTATACATGCAGAAGCAGAGAAGTCATATGTATACATGCAGAAGCAGAGAAGTCATATGTATACATGCAGAGCAGGTTCACAGAGGAGAAGAACAGAAGCAAATTATTAGTAAGCAGCAGAGGCAGGAGGCCACCAACTCCACAGGGAATCAAGAAGGTAGACTTTGCTTCAGCTATTCTGTATCATCCAACCGTATCTTGCTTCCCACGCTTGGAGTTTTTGAAAACTTCATGGTACCCCATAGAATAGTCAAGATTTTTAAGGTTATAAGTGACAGACTCTATTGAAACAAACTTAAACAAAAACTAACAAAAATAACATATTGACATGTAAGTCTGGAATAGCTATGAATGTTTATCTTCAGGTTACAGCTTGATCCAGGAATTTAATGATGTCCTTAGGAAATCTAATTTTCTCTTTCCCCTTAGCTCTCCTTAACCCTCATAGACCTCACTCTCCAAGGTGTTCTCTGCAAAGTGGCAGCAATGATAATCCTTAACGATCTTCAACAGTCTTCATCTCTAGAGAAAGAACTTTAAATTCCGAAGTCCATATCAATCCCTCAAAAAGAATTCTGACTGCCTTGTCTTAAATCACTCAAAGATTCCAGAGGGATAGGGTACTCTGGACAGCCTAATTGCCAAGCAATTTCGTACTTAAACTGAAGCTATGTTATTGTCAGCTCCATCAGGGAGGGAAAGGAAAATCTCTAAATGGAAAAGATGCTGAACAGACCAAGGAGGTAAAAGGATATCTACTGCGTTCCTCTATTTTGTTTTGGGGGAATCAAACAATCCCTGACTGAGAGACCGACACTTTTTGTAGCCTCTGACATACTTAATCCTTAAAAACAGACAAAAAAGTAAAACAAAATATTTCTGAGCAGTGAGTAACCGCCAAGTCCAAGTCTACTGATACATACGGACTAATAATCTGGTACAAAATTAAAATACAGTGTAATAAGTCTGATAGCAATGTGTGTAGAAGATACAGAATGATTAGCCAGGACATTCAGGTTTTCTCTAATTGCTTTAGTTAAGCTTGCTTTCAGATATATGCCATAAATGCCAACTTAAATTACAAGGTTTTCTAGATTAATTACATTTTGAGAAGAATCAAATCTAAAATGGATGATCCTATGAACAGATATATGATGGGCATTAATTACCTGGTAAGACTGTGAATGTTGACAAGAAGTATTTGTAGGAATAGAAAGAAAAGGGAAAGGGAGTGTTATTGGGGACCTTCTAGATTCTTACTAGCAGGCTATCTACTCCAAAGATTCATCTTGATTTCTGTTACCGCATATCTTTTTAACAACCCTAAACAGGGATTGAGTAAATGTGAGAGTTCACGGCATAAAGTTTCTGTTAACTTGACTGTAGCCTCTCATGGCAGGAGATGTTTTTATTGGCTGTGTTCTCCCTGGCTTTCTGGACGTTTCTGGAGAAGAGATGGAGGAATTGGTTCTCTTCTATGTTGTCTCAAAACCTCTATCTTCTCTGCTGTGTTTGGCTCTTTGGGTCTTCAGCTGCCAAATTCAACTTTTCCAACTCATATTTAAATCCTTTCAAAAATTCTGTGACACATCTTAGGATTTTAACTATCCTATATATTGTAAATGTAGACTGAAATTGCTTAATAAGCCTGATGCTGGGAGGCAATAACAAATCTTGCTAAATATAAGCTAAACATAACATGTCTAATTTTATAATATATGATTTTATTGGCATTTAGCAGGCACATGGTAGACCGCAATAAAAGATAGTTTCCTCCTGTTCTTGAGAATTATTTAACTTTGAGTGTGTGGTGTGTGTGTGTGTGAATGTGTTTGAGTGTGCATATATTATGGAAGTTTTATTCTTCTAAAATAGCTGTTTTATTTTTTGGAAAACAAAGTATTTCTGGTATGTTTATTTTTATAATTTTAGAGGGGGAAAAAGTCACAGAAAGCAATTCCATCACCTGTTAATATTTTGAAGAATATAACACATACATATCTTCATACATATATATCATGTTATATCACAGTTAATTTAATAATGAGCCCTTTTATAATAGGATTGTTTTATATCTTTGCAGACCAGGGTGAAATTCTATACTAAGATTTAATTTAAGCCAGTATTCACATTTAATATCCAAAAAACTCTTGAAAGGCCCACTAGCTATAAATCCCATTTCACCCTTATCTTCATTTGAAAAATAATGCTTAATTTCTCCTTAGAACCATCAATGCTATATTGAAATGCCTAGGCATAATAAAGAAAGCCATTTGGTAGGAATACAAAAATTGTCAGATAAATGTCAATTTATGACTCTATAAACATTCAATCTGTCCAGAAAGTGTGTACTGATTGAGTCAGTTTTGACAGATAAAGAAGACTCACTGAATATCCTTTCCTGAGAAACATGCTTCATTAATATTTACATTTCTCTTGACAGCACAGTTGCTGCAAGCTTAGGTTGGGTAAATATAGCCTGCATTTGACAAACATACATAGTCATAGGCCTGCATTTGTCTAAGAATTCAAATACTTTGGGTAAGAATATGGGCCTGACTCTTTCTCTGGACTTTCTGGACCCAGAACCTTAGGGGGCACTAACTCAAGGGAAATAAAAAAAAAATCTTTAACACTTATTTTGAGGCATGGAGGCATGTATATCCAGTTAACTTGTGGTAGAAAAAGAACAAAGGATGGCTTTGATTCCCATATCCTCTCCCATTTTTTTTTCCTCTTCATTTTTTATTCCACTGTAAGCAGTCACTAAAAATAAATCTGGTCAATAGGGGCAGGTAAAATTGGAAGGGTTGCTATAGGAACACACAAAGTGATGCAAAGAAATAACCACTCTAATTTATGCTGTGTTTTCATGTTGTATTTCCATTGTAGTTAAACTCAACTTCAAAAGACATTCCTTAAGAAAGACACTACTTGAAATGCAGGAGACTCTTTCTAAGAGAATTTTATATACTAACTTTAATAAACTCTCAATCTGAATAGAGCTACAAGAAGAAAACTGGCATTTCTTCAATTTATTCCATTATACTTTCAATGCATTTTGATTAAAATCGCTTTTGCACAGTGAAAGGCCTGGGAATGCATTTCAAGAGTGAGGAAAACGTGACTAAGGAGGAGGGCGGTCTGCAGCAGCCCACACTCCCTTCTCCCCAACTACCCTCTCCCATTCTGAGAGGCAGCATCTATATTCCAACCCCAAGACCCTCCTCATTCCCAGTCCTGTTGAATTATCCTGCTCAGAAAC
>NW_006777583.1:6703153-6706909 GCF_000442215.2 Lipotes vexillifer | reverse complement strand
CGACGCTCTCCTTGAATGCTGTCTTTTCCAAAGGTGACAGACACAACTTCCTTGTTTCTGACCTCCATTTGATAATTCCAGCATAATCACTGGAGGCCTTTCAGACTGACATACCAAAATAACTTCACATTCACCAGACCCATGACTGAAAGGACAGGATCATGGCCATCACAGCTACATGAAAATCCTCTAGAGGGAAGGGGGGCTTTCTTCATGACTCAAAGCCTTATATTTGAGAGAGTGGTTAGCTCAACCAAAGCTTACTGATATCTGTGCATTTTCATGTGTCCAACTCATAAGCCCAGTTAATTTTCCTTTTTTTTCCTCACCTAAAAGTGGTGGGTGTAGCCCATGAGCGATATATTCTCAAGATGTGAGTGCAGGAGCAGTTTCTACCCCAGTGATCAAAAAGTCCCACAGATCAAGATAGCTCAGGAAACAAGATCTTTTACAAAATCACATATATGACATGGCTAGATGCTAGAGTATTTTCCTTCCTTCTCCGGTAAGTCTGAGACAAAGGTCAAATGTTCTCTCTTTCCTTGTTGTTTTTGTTGTTGGTGTTGTTGTTGTTGTTGTTGTTGGTGGTGGTGGTGGTGTGTGTGTGTGTGTGTGTGTGTGTGTATGTGTGTTTTAAAGGGAATGTTTTAGGGTTGACAGGGGAGGAACTGTGGTTAATCTAACAGCGTTATTGCTCCATTTTAGTCAGTTCAGGAAAGTGGTTTTACTTGTAGCATCTAGTTGAAGCATGGGGTTAGAGGAGGCAAGAAGCTAGAAGGAAAACAAATTCTCAAAAGATACATGTCACAACAAGCTTTTTTTCAAAAAATGTAAAATGACTTATAGGAGGGGGTGAGTGATTAATATATTTGCAAATTATGCTTTTTGTTATGGAATAATCAAGCACATAGTATTCACTTGGGGCAAAATATTCAAAAGTTCAGTACTAGTTTATCCTGACTATTTAATGGCTATTTAAATGATATCTTTTCAAGAGCTTTTAATCATGAGTGTATAAGCATGTTTTGGGGAGTGGGCAGAAAAGAAGCATAAAAGCAATTTGTCTGCTGAATGTTCCTGACCAAACAGAAAAACACTGAGACCCAAGGTTGTGTTTGTCAAATATCCAGCGCTTGCTTTACTGAAGCACCTAGTATATAACATTGCTTACTTTCGGTAAAACTGTACATAGAGTTCTGGAATATGTCTTAAAGATTTTTCCAAGAACTGAAGCAAAGAGGTTATCAAAAACATTGGACTGATAATGTTTTCCAAAAATACAAATGTCTAAAGTAGAGACACTTCCTAAAACCCCACAAAAAACTCAGTACCATAAAAGACAAAACGTATCATTCCAGAAAATATTTCTCATGTTTAGAAGATCTTGTTTTAAGCTGAATAATCTTTTCATTTCAAATCACTGGCAATGAGAGTTGAGGGAAGGGATGGATGAGGGAATTTGTGCCTTCAAAGGCAAAGAGGGACCAGTTTATAAGTGATACCTTTCATCTCCAGAGCTGTTAGCTGGAGGGCAACACCAAATGTTTAGTCTGAAAAATGAATTCAAATCACTCCGCAGAATAAAGTTGCAAAGTTAACTAACAGCATTAGATACTGTGCTTTCCAATACAACCCATCTTGTCTTTTAAACTATGCTCAATCTGTATAATCACAAAAGGAACATATTTTTGTTTGTCTTGAGAGGAGCATTCACACTTTTAACATCTATCACTGCAGCCCACACAGATAAATAACTAATTTTAGAATTAATGAACAGGCTTATGTACATATGCAATTATTTACTACTTACGGTTCCTTGTTGAGAGCACAGCACTCCTTCATCATCTGTGGGATGTTGCAGTCAGTGGAGTTTCCCTTTACCCAACGAGCATTTCCAGTTTCTTGGGCATTCATACACCTTTACTGCCACATGGAAAAAGTAAAGACAACTCTGTTGAGGGTTGACACAGTCAAAACAACTACCTATTCTCTTACCTGCCTACATTCAGAACCAACATAGAGAGTCAGAGAGATGTAAGCTTTCAAATCACCTTTATTCTTAATTAAACTGATATTGGTTCCTATTCCTTAAGTTTACAACGTAGGTGGGATTCACCTTTGAATTACAAAGACTCACTCATTCCAGGCCCTGGCTGTTTGGACTGACCACAGGCCTAGCTGCAGGAGCTGGGTCTTCACATTTAGAACTCACAGCATGGAGGCTCGGAGAAGAATGTGTATACATCCTGACACTGGCTGGCTCCCAAAGAAAGAAGAGAACAAGAGGCTGCACAGAGTGGGCCCAACTTACCCCTAAGTCTCCAGTCAGATAAATCATTTCTTCTGAGAGGTAAGTCAGTGGCTCAAAGGTCAGCTCTATTACTGCTCTGACACCCTTCCAGAGAAAAGAAGGATGCCAAGGGAAAAAGAGAAACATTGCCCCCAGTGCAAGTGCTTTTCCCCACATAATATGCTATTGAAAAAAGTGTGCTAAATGGAAACTCAACAGTCTGAAGTAATGCATTTGCCTTGGTAAGTTCCAAATTTAATATGAAGAAGTGATTTAAACATCAGAAAAAATATTAGCTCATTAATCTCTAACATTAAGCCATATTTCTACTAGCATGGATCCTTTGATATTAGCCTTATTTATATGTTAATAAAATTAATTGGTGTAGAAGTTTAAAATTGTCATATGATTGATATTTTACTCTCAGCGAAAAAGCAACATGCATGCACGCACGCACACATACACACACACGTTGCATTGCTCAGTTCATTGTATATGTATTAATGTTTAAATAAACCTTCCTAAATATCTCAACCCTGCTATAATATAGCAAAACTTGCTTTGTTTAAACAGAGCTTATCTTGTCCCTAGAATGTCCACTATGCATTACCTTCTTATGTGTAAAGGCAATGGGGTATTCTTTAAGCTATGCCAATATTTTTGTGCCTAATTTTTCATTGATAAAACAAAAGTTTAGATGACTTACATTTAATATGAGTTGCAGAATAAAAATGCTTACAACTTGGAAAATTCTCCTTGTCTTTGATTTCCAAATGCTTTGTTTTAGCCAAAAACTTTGCATATGAAGAAAACATGACATAAAGAAGGAAGTGGTTTATGAGTTTTAACTATTCTCACATCAACACAGAACAAATAACCCAACTGCAGCAGAACTGCACTATCACACTCCTTCAGACATGTTACATCCAAAGTGACCTTGTGTCAGTTAGACGGGTGACAAAGTTGGTCAGAATGAGCAACTCACTCTTCCCTTGTATTATGTGCAGTTGGAAAATAATCAATTTTTTGTGCAGTGGGAAAATAATCAAACACACCATGCCAGGTGCTACAGATATAAGACGAATAACCCAAGGACTTAAAGGGGTTTATGAATTATGAAGAAGGGCAGCTTATACAAAGTTATCTATAAAAATTTGTCATAGGAGATACAGGCATACTGTGGTTTTCTTTGTTCAATGTAAAGATGGAGGATTCTGAGAGAAAAACAAATACCTGGGCCCAGAGACACCGTGGAAAACAATCCTGGAAGAAGTAGCCATGAAGAATAAGATTTGGATCAATGGACAGGAGCAGTGCAGTAATCCAAGTGGGAGAGTAGAGGAGAACTCTGTGCACCAAAGAATGAAACAGAGATGAACCTGGTGTCTTAGCCTGGACTCCCCAGAAATCGGAGCCTAGGGAACAGGCTACCTAACCTAGGAAACAGGAGTAAAGGTTAAGAGGAG
>NW_006777583.1:6700445-6703143 GCF_000442215.2 Lipotes vexillifer | reverse complement strand
GGAAAGAGGAAGAGCCAACATGAGGATATATTTCCTAATTGGTGCTGCTAAATACAACCGATTGCTCCATCATTGGAAACATTTCCCCAGAGACCCAACATCCTTTCAGAATGGGCTGACAATGGATGGAGAAAGGAGGGAAAAGTAGGAAATTTTTCACAATGGCTTCCAACTCTCATTGGTCAAAAGTCCTCTCCTCGTGACATTAACTTCTACACACTTTCAAGTCGGACGTGTGGGAGTGTGGACACCCAACAGGCTCTCACTGTGGTATCAGCAGTGCCCCAGGGCAAGTAACTTCAATATTAAATTTAATTTTAGGACCCTTACTCCATTAAAATGTGAGAGTGAATTAGAGCTGGAGCTGGGAGAAGAGGACCGGAAACAGGAATGCATGTTGTCATGCCTTTGTAATCAATTCAGCTGAGAGGTCTCAAGGACCAGGACCAGGGCTGTGACAATGGGATTGATAAAGGTGCTGGGCGAGGATTCAGGGGACCTGGGTTCTGGTCCATATTCTGCCGCTGACTCACTTTCTGACCTCAGACATGTGAAATCACTTATCTGAGGCTCAGCTTTCTTGCCTACAAAATGAGATCAATGAAACGGCCTCACTTGCCTCATGAAGTGTTGAGACTCAAAAGACAGTGTGAGAGGTCATTATTATTACCAAAAGCTATGAACAAGGGGAGTAGTACTGTTTTTTACTGTAACGTTACTTCCTCCTGACTTACTGAGATTGAAAGTCAAACACCAGGAAAAATCCTTAGGTTCCTATGCTCAGCTTCATGCAAATAGAGTCTGCTTATTGAAATAAAATAAATACAGTTGAGACAATTACCTAATTATTAGAAACTCCAGCAATTAAAAAAAAATTTCTGGGCTTCCCTGGTGGCACAGTGGTGGAGAGTCCGCCTGCCGATGCAGGGGACGCGGGTTCGTGCCCCGGTCCGGGAAGATCCCACATGCCGCGGAGCGGCTGGGCCCCCTGAGCCATGGGCGCTGAGCCTGCGCGTCCGGAGCCTGTGCTCCGCAACGGGAGAGGCCACAACAGTGAGAGGCCGCGTACCTCAAAAAAAAAAAAAAGAAAAAAAAAATTTCTCTGTTGAAGGAAAAAAACTGTTCTTAATTGAGCTCTCCAGATTGCTCACAATAAACAAATTCCCTAACTTCTACATTCTCAATCACAATTTGCTTTGTAAGCACAAAATGTCTTCATCTATAACTTATAGAAATTTAATAACCATTGCTTTGTCTCCACTAGCAAAACAAAATGTTTGAAATGAGATAATTATTTAGATAATAAAATCCTAAAACCCCCATTCATCTTAATTTTCGGAAAAAATATGGTCCTTTACCTAGATTATCAAGAAAATTACTTCAATGTGCACTTAAGCAAGCATAGATTTCCCTGTATTTATCTCTATTATCTACCTCAAATCACTAGGGCCATTCTGGCTCAGCTCCATCATTAAAGTGCCCCTACCATCCTGTCCCTACATTCCACTTTTATCCCACCTCACCTCCAGGCACTGGAAACAATATGGATGGTAACTGGCATTTCCAAGTAACCAGTAATACCAGTAGTTTCTTTCTCTGGTTTTAGCATCTAATAGATATAGGATTTGGTCTCTGTAAAGCAAATGGTAAAAAGCCCTCATTGAGGGGACCTGTAATAACTGAGACATTCTGAGTTATTGCTGGTCCATAAACCAAATAACTTCTGTTCTACTTCTGGTTCTTCCATTAACTGGTTGTGACCTTGGGCAAATAACATAACTTGTCTGAGTCCCTGTTTCAGCAATTATTATTAAACAGATTAGACTGGATATTCTCTAAGATATTTTCAAGCTGTAATATTCAATAGTGATTCAAACAGCAGTATGAAATGACTTTCCCATGAATATGACCTGTCATAATTAAGGTTTAACTAGCCAAACATAATACTATCAAGTATTATAGGAACAGCAGCTAACACAACTAAAGCAGCCCATGCTACACTGGATAAAACTCGCTAGAGTTGATTGCTAAATTCATATATTCCCGAGTCTGATACTTTCAATTGTAGGGACAAACATTTGTGATGAAAACAGAACAGCTAATACTACAGAAGTCAAATGTAGCAGGCACATGCCTGCTCCTGTTTCTCAGTGCAAAATAATCTCTGATACATGCAGGAATATACAGCCTTGGTCTGTTTCCTGTAACTACTTCCGTTTCCTACAAGTCTTTTTCCTTCCGGTACTGGTTGGTCAAAGCCAACCTTAGATTCTCTTATTGAAATGGACTTCCACTTTAAGTGCTTACCAAAATCCATTCTTTTATAAAAGTTCCCAGTTCTCTTCATTTTCTCTTCCATCCATCTTCTTATCTCACTAACCTTCGGATTCTTTGCTACCATAGGTTGAAGACTTTTAATCTTTACTGACCACTCTTCTTTAAACAAACCAACCAACCAACAAAACCTAACTGTATATTTTGCATTGTTTCAGAAATAGTTTAGGGCATTTCATGAAGAAACACATAGAGTAGAAAAATAAAATATGTTTTTAGTTGGGAAGAAAGCTGAGGCAATGAAAAAGTAAGGTTAATAAATGTGAACATGCCAGGAGATAAGTTAACATTTATGCTGTAAAATCCTATGCACACAGTAAAGGGAGATCTCAAATTTGTCACTTTCTTTCTATCAGTCAGCAGG
>NW_006777583.1:6690195-6700385 GCF_000442215.2 Lipotes vexillifer | reverse complement strand
CAGCAGGAAGAGGAAAATATGGCTAATGATGTAATTTACAGTGTTTGTAAGATAAAGATATACCAATTGCTCGGGAGAGGCACAGAACAATCTCTCTCCCAGACCCCTATGCAAAGGATACTCTATCATGTGGTGAACCAGCAGTTTAATTCCTACAGTAAATACATATGTCACAGAGCCCAGCGTGTTGTTTCTGATGACATCTTTCAATACAAGCTAATAACAAGTCAAAGGGGCATCATAATAAAATCGATAACACACAGATGTTGATAAAATGTAGTGATCTGTTTTAATCCAAAGATATATTTTACATTACTGAGAATAGTTTGTCTTTCGATCAGGTTTTCAATAGCTAGTATGTGGCAGTGCAGTTCAAATGATGTGCTCAAATATGTACCTGAACTGCAGGGTGACAGTTAAGTGAACAGCCAAAAGTTTTATCAACTTGCCAAGCCAGGAGAAGAACTGCCATTCTTTTATCAAAACTGAGGAGGTAAACAGGGGTAACTGCTTGTATGGAAAGCCAAGCCACTCATGCTCTAAGTATATTTACAGGAGACCTCACCGGCAGGGCAAAAGGTCTCCTTGGGAAGAGTCATTACCACAACAGACAACAGGGCAGATAAGAGCCCCGAATTCTATGCCACAAAACAGAACTGCAGTTTAAGTCTGTGAAAATTTTAAAGCAACTTAAGCCAAACATTCTACCTTGCCCATTGATAATAAATCTCTAGAAAGCATCCATTTTAAGTCCAGACCTTTGTGCAATATAACTTCCTAATATGCCCTAGAAAGATGAAATTATTGCACTGGATTCCTAGGCATCAGCTGGAGGAGATGGCCTGTTATAGATCAGCATTATTATTTATACACAGTTTGGAAATAGAGTTCTTTTGAAACAAACATAACATCTTAGTTTTAGAAGAGTTAATACGTGATCCCTTCCACTAAGAAGGCTGTTTCTAGTCTGGTATTACAACCTTGCCATCTGCCCGTAAGAAAACGCTTAGCTTCCATTATTTTAGGGAAAGTGTATGGGGTGTGGGTGACAGACTATTTTTAATATGTATTCAGTTGTTTATTCATATGTTGTCTGGCAACTCCCCAAACCCTAAGGTTCTTAATTCCCTCTTTCACCTCCATATCCCCTACTACTAAAACAGGTTGGCACTTAGAAAACTGTCAGCAAATACTTATTGAATGATATATATGTCCAAATAAGACATTCATAATCTACTCCACTGAAAATAGTTATTATTACATAAAGGATCTTGCCTTTCTAGATTAAAGGTACAGTTTTAAAAGTCCCTTGATAAACATGTATGTTCCTTGGCTTGCACTTAGAAATTATGATCTATTTAGTTTCTGGTGGGGTTCTAATGTCTGCCTTTTAACAGTCATTCCAGGTAATATGGATTCAAGAGATGCAGGAATTAAAGTTTGAAAACCACTGCAGTAGATGTTAATGTATGTTCTCCATGAACACCATCAACCCAAGTTTTTAGCCCATATCCAGTTCCTATCCTTGATCAAAGGACCATAGGGGTCAATAAAATGTTTAAACAATCTTGTTAATATTAACAATTACTCCTCAAGTTGGTAAAGTATAAAACAGAGGTCAGTAATGGTGTACCTGTGTCAAAAATCTATGCTTCTTTTGTAAAAACTTGCCTGAAAAACTCAGGCTTATAATTTACCAAGCAAAGCATTTCAGAAGGAATAGATGTTAAACTAGTAAGTGTATAATTCGCAATAAATAAAGGGTATACCTAGCTAAAAAAGAGGCTTAATTACATTCTGGATTTATAAACAAGTATTATGATAACCCAGCAAAAAGGCTACCTGGGATCCACAAATTTAAGAACATTAGCAGAACTTTCAGCCAAATCCAAATGCCTTACATAGATTTATTGTTCCCAAGATTTTGTTTTGTTTTGCATCTTAATTTAGTACTCAAATAGCCTCTGGGGTTATCTAATGGTTCTAATGTAAATACTGTTAGGGAAGAAACTGAAACTCCTTTAATTTTAGGGGCCAAATACAAAAAGTCTGGAAATGCTATTAGTCATAGGTGGCTATTAGAAGAATATGAGTGTCTCTGGAAAGACAACTCTTGATGCAATAAGTTTTCCTATGTAGCAACTAAGTGAAGTTAAATTCTATGCCTGGTGACATCAAATAAGTGTTGAGCTTCTATTAAATATCAAAAACTCTGGTAGGTGCTTCAAATGCAAAGGTGAATCAACTCAAGTCTCTACTTTCAAAAGCTCACATTCTGTGACTCAGTTATAATAACATGATATAGGCACACATCGCCTAAGGCATTGTGAAACTACCTACCCAAGAGTGGCACTACCTCAGGCTTAAAGAAAGGAATGTAATAAAATAACCCTAGAAGAGGTGATAACTACAATTAAGTCTTAAAGGCAGAATAGGAGTTAGATAGGAGGGGGTGGGGAAGACAACATAAGGCATTTCAGATAGGGAACAGATAAACAGAGGGAGGAACAGCATGGAAGATTCATGGGCTTACATCAGTATTATGTTATTGGAGCGTAACATAGGAATAACTGAGTGATGAGACATGAGGATGGAAACTCATAAAGGAACCAGATCATGGTGTATTTTATCTTATAAGCCTTTGAAATGTTAATAACAGACACTGGAATTCTCGGTAAAATAGGGAATCATTGCAAGGACAACGTATTAGAAACCTATTTTAATTAGGAAAGTATGACCTATCATGAATTCAGTTTTCATTTAGGAACGTTGGCTCCCAAGAAAGGGAGATAATTAAGCTAATAGGTTTTATTGCTAAAATGTGCAATTATATCAGAAAAAAAACCCCTGATACTTGGTGGAATAAGCCAGAATCATGAAGTGTGATGATCACTCTTGGTTCTCATTTCTAGTCCTTCCTTTGGAGATAAATGGATATGTAGCTAATAAACGGTTATTGGTCACCTATTTTCTAGGGCTTCCCATATCAATGGAAAAAATAAGCAACCAATATTTAAAATAACTGTTTTGAAAAATGATGGGGTCAAACTTTTCATAATCATTGGAGTATTTTAGTTCTTTGAAATGTTCTAGCAATAATATTTTAGGATTATATGCTCTTCCAGCCTCTTTCATGCCTGCGTCTCTACATTATGTATTTTAGTAGCATCCTGTATTATTACTCCACTCATTTTCCCCCTTTTTTCACCATGAGATGAACGTTCTATTCAAATTAGAACAACTAAAAGCATCTTAAATTGAAGAATATCTTTCCGTAGAACCATTCATTTTCAAAGGAAATTAGGTGGAGACAACAAACAATTAGAGAAGCAGTAGGTATGCGTTAAAGGGTATTTGTCCTCCAGATTTATCTTTCACTCATGGATGACCCCATCACAGAAAGAAATTAGCATAATTTATATCAATAATTTGTTTCTGTGATGTGTGAAGAAAATAATACCTCATAATAAATTAAAGATGCCTTTACGACTGCATTTTATCAGCTTATTTACTCTTATTTATATTTAGAGCTGCAAAGTCATATTAATAGAGTTATGAAAATGGCCCACAGGCTGAAGTCCTAGTGGTTTCCAGTACAATAGGAATGGTACTATCTTACCTAAGCGAGTAGAAAGGCTTTGCTCTATTTGACTTTCCTGATTGTTGAGAGACTGCTTCTAATGCTCTAGTTTCCGCAAGCTTGAGGTCACCTAACAGGAGTTACTTCCTTTGGTGTAAACCGGTCAATCACTCTGCCAACCAAATTCACTTGATTTGCCTTTTAAAGTGACCCTTTGACTTGTAATCTACATTCTCTTCATGTTTTATTTCATTTTATTTTGCTGGAGAGCATTTTAGAATGTTTGTCATGAAAAGAGCTACATAAATATTAATGTATTGATAGTGTTATGGCTTTCCAAACCTATATTTTATGTCGTGGGTTTTAAGAGCTACAGAATTTACTGACTACACAGAAAATATAAGTATAAACAGACTTACTGAAATGCACCAAATGTGATAAAATATATGAATTATTAATCCTATGAAAGTCAGTATGATCCTGTTTAAATGCCAAATTCTCTAAACCATTCTTGGATTTTTTTTTACTAGTAGAGATAAAATTTGGGATATTAAAGATTTGTAATTTTCGAAGTTTAAAGTTAATTTGGAGGTAAATATTATAAAGAAAACAAAAGCATAAATTGGGACCTATCTAGAGTGACAAAAGCCCTCAACTTAAAGCTGCACAGTCTCAACTGGTCTGGCTGTGTGCTCTTACTCTGAACCCTACAAGGGACATAAGACCAAAAGTCAACTGGTTAAAAATTGTCTTATAGCTATAAGGAATTTTCACAATAAATGTTTTGGATAAAACATATAACCACACTTAATGAGCATTCAGTATAGCCTAAAAGGGATAAAAATAGCTTACCTGGAGATACTCTAACTGTTGCAGCCAAGAAGAAAATTTGAGGGGAGATTCTCTACAAGTGCTATATTTAAACACATAATTTTTTATATTCAACTGTATAAATCTGTATAAAAATGACAATTCACTCAGTGCCTTATTATCATGTAGTAGTGAGAGGGCAAATCCATAGGAAAGGGAAAAAGTAGCTATTCCATCTTCTGGAAGTTCTTGCCCAGTACTGACAATAGGGATTGAACTGTACTAGGCACTGTAAGAAACACAAAACAAGAATACAGGGCTTCTATCTACTCTTAGTAAGATTAAAATAGTGTTCAGGAAGACAAAGCAAACATGAAAATACACATGGAGAATAGAAACAAGTTAACATTCTGCCCGCTGGGTAAAAGTATTAACTGCACTGGCAAAATGGTGAGTCATGAAGGTCATCTGCTGCAGAGCCTTGACTTTGGTTGGATGAAAATTATATTAGTGCATTAATGAAGAATAAACTGGATGCTATACTCAAGAGGAAAATGCAGCATTACTCAAGTCAGAAGACTAAGAAGTAGTGAGATACCTGAGATGCTGAAGTAACCTGTTCCAATTAAATGAAAGATTAAATCAGGCTTGTGTTTTGGCCTCAAATGGATGGAATACATTAGTCTTAGAGTAGCAATATGACAATATTTCAATAGCAGTTTCTTCCCTGCCACCTTCATATCAATGTATTTTATAGAGCACCGATTATAGGCTATGCCCTGTGATAATAAATTAATATATACTGTCCCATGTAAGGATCACATCAATTCTATGAAAGAGATTTTTTTTCCTCTTTGACAGATAAAGGAACAGAGTGTTATGAAAATTGTAAATTATGTAGCAACAACATGGGTTAGGGGTGAGAAGACTTAATCCAAATTGCCCAAAAGCTTTTCTCAAAGTATGTGTCTTTGGGCAAATCATTAAATTCTTAACTTCAGACTTCTGCTTTGAAAATTGAAGGCATTAGACCTGAGGCCTCAAAGCTCTTCCCAGCTCTCCCTTCCCCTTTGCTCCTTTCATCCCCTCTCCAGAAAAATAAAATAGAATAGAAGAGGCGACAGACCAAATCTTTAGATATGTGAGGCAAAGTCAATTAAACATCAGCCTAATCAGTGTTTCTGCAGAAGACAACTCAATGAATGGAAAAGGAAAAGTTAAAATAGAATATGCAAAGACAGATGAGAACAAAATTTGCTGGAAAAAAAGAAATAACCAAAATTGCTAACTAAAAAAGAAATGAAAATTTAATTAACAGGAAAAATAAATTATAAAAAGTGATCAGTGAAGACACATCTGGTTTGAACAACAGGAAAAATATTTGTTTTCCTGTTTAAAGGCAGAAAAAAGATTGAGACACTTCAAGAAGGTGCTGTGGGAAGGGTGGGGTAGGGGTAGTGTCGGGGCTGCTAGCTCCAATTTCTCCATAGCAACAGTATCAACATTCGGAGGGAAAAAGAACAGTTCTAACCAAAAATTGTTTTACACTGTCAAATGTAAAGAAAACGTTTAACAAAATGAACAATATGGGAAATTATGATCCCTTTTTGAAAACAATACAACAACATAATTGATTCAGACAAAGTATAAATGGAAAAGATGAGAGAAAAATAAAGCTTAGAATTCAACTGAACACAGCAAGGGATAATGTATATATATGTGTGTGTGTGTGTGTGTGTGTATATATATATACATATACATATATATGTATATATATATACACACAAAATATATATACGTGTACACACACACCCATATCTTAAGAGTAATCTACATGGAAAATAAAATTTTAAAAGATGTTCTAAAACCTGATGAAGAAAAAGCACATAAAAATCTGATGACATAGATGATGAAGAGGCATAAAATATCCTAACATTATAGAAAGACTCAAGTTGGTTCAAAAACATAAAATTCACCCTATATTTTATACAAAACATGTAATGAAACAAGCTGCTTAAGAAAAGGTGAAAGTAGAAAGATGGACAGATTTAGACCAAATAAATTCTTAGGAAGAAATAGCAATATTATTGAATTTTAGAAAGTTTAATACAGGGCAAAAGGTGTTAACAAAGCAAGGAGAACAATGAGATTATAACTCTAATAAATCTTTACATAACAAATAAAGTATCACAACACCTAAGTAATGAAATATAGGAAATATACAAAAAAATCAATAGAAAGCAGATATTAATTTATATCAATAAGATTGTGAAAAATCTAGTAAACTAAAATGCATGTAGCACTTTTAAAGGTATGTGTTTATTTATACTTATATTTTTTGACATTTGTTACATATTATTTAATTATATTTATTTTATTTGTATATGTACATGCTAATGTCCAGATTAAATTCTATGCCTCCCAAATAAATGATATACATTCTTTTCTAGTATCCATAAGGTATTTTTTAAACTGACCATATTTTTGGACATAATGGAAATGTTCACCTATTTCCCAAAGTGTAGGTATTATATTTGTAATAATACGTTGTAATTACTTTGTAAATTATACTTCTATGTAAAAATTTTCTCTAATAACAACAAAAGGGTAAGCAAAAATAATTTGGCAAAATACATTTCAAACAATCCCTAGGTTTAAGAAGAAACCAAATTCCAAATTGCAAAATTGCTACCAACTAATGAGACATATCACATTATATATGATATGGGTAATGATATGCCCCAGAAGTACATGTGTAACTGAACTAGATAAATTAAAATGAGTCAACTAAGGGTCTGCATCAAGAAGGTAGCCTTAAAATGACCCAAAGAGCAAAAACATCCTGTAGAAGGAACCTTATAAAGAAAATATTTTAAAAATTTATTAAGAAACAGGAAAGACAGCATTAATACAGGAATAGTATTTTTAGAAAAAAATATATAATGAATCATGGAAAGCACTAATTAAGAATAAAGGGAAAAACAATAAAATCACTAAATTAGTGGTAATAAACAGGACACTGACCATAGATCTTGAAGAAATTAAAATAATCATAATGGATCTATTTTAAAGTCTTATATTAAAAATTTTAAAGCTGAATTAAATAAATTACTTTCTATGGAAACAATGTCACAATTGATAGTGGAAGCATGTGAACAAAACTTCAAAATAAGTGGTTTATCACAAAAATTTCTTCAAGGTTTCAAATAATAAATAATTCTGACAGTATCATATTACAGAGAAAAAAGTACATCTTCATACTTTCCTTCTGAAGCCATGTAAACTGATATGTGAAAAATATACCATATATAATTATTGACTAGTCTCACAAATAAATATTACTTTTAAAGGTAATTTTTTAAATATTAGAAATATGGAATCAGTGGCACATGAAAAGAATAATTCAGAATCATGGGAAGTTTCTCACAGAAACACAAAGGTAAGTAAGTAATAAGAAATTTATTAATGAAATACACAATGTTAATATGTCAAATGAAAATGAACATATGATCTTCTCAATAAGTGTCAGTCAGACGTCTGTCAGAATTGAAATACATTCCTGATTTAAAGAGAAAAAAAATAGTAACTACAAACAAAGGACTAAATCCTTGGCAGGATACAAATGTGTATTTCAACCAAAGTTAACATGATTTTTCATGGTAAAAATGAGAATTCTTCTACTGAAGCCAAGAACAAAAAAATAAAGAGGAAAGTAGCTCTAATGCTGCTTTATGACCACAGTTAGCTAGCACTAACCTAGAAGTACTAATGTAATGGGCACTTGCTACTTGTTTCAGCTACCCAACGCCTGATGAAGCAGAGCCCACATCACTTAGCAGAACTAGTTTCTGTCTTCCTTAGTCCTTGTGACCAACAGAAAAGAGATATATAACTTTGGCAGGAGTTTGCAATGCAAAAAAGCAAGGGGAGTGGAAAATTAAGCAAGATGTGGAAAAAGAAGCAGGCAGTGGCAGCAAACTAGCAATTCCAGGTTCAGAAGTACTGTATCAACTTCTGGCAGTACTTATTGACAGTTTAAGCCATGGCAGCAGGGCTGTCACCAAAAAGATTGTGTGGTATGATTTTGCTTTGGTCATTCTGGCAGGTTTTGCTAGTCTTCCATTTAATCTATCGTCTAAATTATCTAAATTCTTCTTGTGATTAAAGGAACCAGTATCAGTTGCTAATGTTTATCTAAGAACACTGATTGATACAACTAGCTGGCACCAATTGACAATAGAAAATGATAAAGTAATAAATACTGAACTGGAGGACAAAAGCTTAAAAGATGAGTAATTGTCTACCTAATAATCTCAAGAGTCAAGTGACAAATATTAGGAAAAATAATAGAAGTCATTAATAGTCAGTAATACAATCATTACATATTCATATGTAAAAATGAACCACATAAGTGCTATAATAGAAAAGGATATCCATTTTCAATGGTGCTCACAAAGAAAAAATACAATACAGTGAAATAAAGATAGCAATGATGTGTAAGACATATATGGAGAAAACTATAAAAATACGCTAAATGTCATAAAATTATGTAAGTAAGTGCAAAGATATCATGTGTTCTTGGTTAGGAACACTGTAAAATTACTAATTCTCTCCAAACTAACATGTAACGAAATGTGATTATAATTAAATAACAAAAGGCAAAATGCTATCAAGTTTCCACTTGGGAAAAAAGAGAAATATCGAAATCAATTCTGAGAAAAGAATACAGATGAAAAGCGAATAATCCTATTAGATAGTAAAATATCAATAAATTTTAAAACTTTTGACATATTAACATTATTAAATCCACATTATACTAACATATTAGAGCACTTTGGAGCTCTATAAATCAAAAGCAGTTCAATGGACCAGAAAAGAGGCCACAATAAATTCTAATAAATAGGGGACTTTGGTTAACCCTAAGGATGGTATTGCAAACAACTGGGGAAAAGAGGAGGTCATACTGGATTACACTGAGTCCTAATCCAATGACTGGTGCCCTTATAGGAGAGAAAACAAAGACACAGACAGAACCAAGGAAGAGTGCCGTGCAAGGATGGAGGCAGAGACTGAGGTGGTGTCTCTACAAGCAAAGAATATCAGGGATTGTCTGGCAACCACCAGAAGCTAGGAAAAGGCAAGAAAGGATGCTTCCTAGAGGGCAAAGCCCAGCCAACTCCTTAATTTCAGATATCTAAACTTCGAAACTGCGATAGAAAAAATTGTTATTTTAGGCCTCTAAGTTTACAGTATTTTGTTGTGACAGCCCTAGGAAACTAATCTGGCATTCTATTACAATTTAACTTATTTACTATTTTTTAATAGAGGGTTTTTTCTAAATAGAACATGAGTGTGTTTATCACCTTGATTATGGTGATGGTTTCATGGGTTTATGCCTATCTCCAAACTCATAAAATTCTATCCATTAAATACATCCAGTTTTCTAGTATATAAATTATACCTCAATAAAGGTGTTATTTTTTTAATCTAGAAAATAAAAATCTTCCATGTGGTATGAAAAATACAGTCAAAAGACTTAACAATAAGCCGGAAAAAGTTAGCAATATATAACAAAGGCTTATTTTCTTTAATTTATGAAGGGCCCATAAAAATGAGTAAGAAGAAAGATGGATAACACAATAGGGAAAAGATGGTGAAAATGTGAGAAGATGCTTTATGGAACAAAGGGGTACAAAACAATGATACACCAAAAAAATGGGTCATAGCTTGGTTAGTGGCATTATTAATGAAAACTAAAACAAGATAATATTCTTACATCTATCAGAATGACACATTCAGT
>NW_006777583.1:6689091-6690185 GCF_000442215.2 Lipotes vexillifer | reverse complement strand
GGAAATAGCCAATCTCAGACTTTTGATGTAAAATAAATTGCATCTTTTTCTAAAGCAATTTGATGATACCTATTCAATTTTTAGACACACACAGCAACGCCATGCCTAAGAATTTACATACAAAATTATTTCAATATATATGTGAAAGGATATTCTTTGCAGGATCTTTTTTTTTTTTTTTTTTTTCCAGTACGCGGGCCTCTCACTGTTGTGGCCTCTCCCGTTGCGGAGCATAGGCTCCGGACGCGCAGGCTCAGCGGCCATGGCTCACGGGCCCAGCCACTCAGCAGCATGTGGGATCTTCCCGGAGCGGGGCATGAACCCGTGTTCCCTGCATCGGCAGGCAGACTCTCAACCACTGCGCCACCAGGGAAGCCCTTTGCAGGATCTTTTGCTCAGAAAAAATGAAAACTTACAAACAACCTAAATGTCCACTAATTGATACTAATCCATTTAATTATGACACATCCAAATTAAGGAATAAGAAGCAGACATTTAAAAGGTGGAGGTACATTTCTATGTATTAATAATGAAAAATATTTGATATTTTAATAAACAAACGTTCAGCAGCAGACAAGTAAAACTTGTTCAATCCTTATCATAAATTCGCAAAATGTTTTTCAGGAAGAAATCACAAGTAATGATTAACAGTGGCTATCTTTGATAACGGCGCTTTGGGGTATGAGAAAAGAGGCCTCTCTCTTCATATATCACCCTTCTGTATGGCTTATCTAAACACAGATATTTAGAGATAGGCGTAAAAACACATACAAATAACATGCCAGTTTATTTTATATGAAAGGTAAGATTATGGGCTTCTTCTTATAATTTTCTCTACTAAAATACTCATATTTTATAGTTTCAAAAAGGCATGAGACAAGGAGGTGATCCAGACTGTGGAGTGGGAGGACTCGGAGCTTACCTCCACCGACTAGCACATCAAAATACATCTACAGCGGGCTTCCCTGGTGGCGCAGTGGTTGAGAGTCTGCCTGCCGACGCAGGGGACCCGGGTTCGTGCCCCGGTCTGGGAAGATTCCACATGCCGCGGAGCGGCTGGGCCCGTGAGCCGTGGCCGCTGAGCCTGCGCGTTC
>NW_006777583.1:6684094-6689034 GCF_000442215.2 Lipotes vexillifer | reverse complement strand
CACACACACACACACACACACACACACACACACACACACACAAAGAACATTTTAAGGGACCTCTAGGACAATCAAGAGTATCAACATTCACATTACAGGGGTCCTAGAAGGAGGAGAGAGAGCGAGAGAAGGGGGTTGAAAAATGCATTTGATGAAATTATGGCTGAATATGTCCCAAACCTGAGGGAGGAAACAGATGTCCAGGTACAGGAAACACAGAGAGTTCCAAACAAGATGAACCCAAAGCGACCCATATCAAGACATATAAGAGGTAAAATGGCAAAAGTTAAAGAGAGAATGTAAAGGCAGCAAGAGAAAAACAAAGACTCATAAACAAGGGAACCCCATAAAGTTATCAGCTCATTTCTCTGCAGAAGTTTTGCAGGCCTGATATATTCAAAGTGCTGAAAGGGAAAACCCTGCAACCTAGGATATTCAATGCAACAAGATTATAGTTTAGAATTGAAGGAGAGATAAAGAACTTCTCGGGCAAGCAAAAACTAAAAGAGTTGGTCAATACTAAACCAACCCTAAAAGAAGTGTTAAAAGGTCTTCTCTAAGTGGGAAAGAAAAGGCTACAACAAGAAGTAAGTATCTACAGAAAAGGGAAAATCTCACTAGTAAAGCAAATATATAGTAAAGGCTGAGGATCAACCACTCAAAAAAGCATGAGACAATTAGATTTCCACCATTAATTGCTTTACAAACTGTAGAATAAATAAACAGACACACACACACACACACACACACATATATATATACATGTATATATATATACATATATATACATATTTATGTATATATATACATATATACATATATGTATACATACAGATACACCTACATACACAAGCTTTTCCTGCTATACTTATTTGAACTCATCAGCATAAGCAAGTGTTCTAATTCAGAAGCCCTTGAGTTTAACTCATCTTTGGATTGACCTCCCTTAAGTTTTGGCATCACCAACTAATCAATCGTTCTCTGGTGCGTCTTTCCACGTCACCAGTCATTGACATGAGAAGAGTTAAGTGAAGAAAGAGAACTTCCTCATAAAATTCTGGATTAACAAGTCACTTTATAAATCAAGGAACAAGAACTCTGCATGATATATATATATATAAAAAAAATAATAGTCACCAGTCCCTACACTTATCTTAGAATTTGAAGAGACTCATTTCGTAATGCTGCAGTTGGTGGTCTGTGACAGCAAACAACTATGGGGAATTTGGATTCTTCATGTTTCAAACAGAGACTGTCTTTATCATCACTCATTCTAACACATCCACAAAGCAAGGTGGGAAAATATGTGGGCAAGGAAGGATACTTAAAAAATGCAAGGTAAATAATTTACTCCACATCACACATGACAGATGACAGCTAAGAGCTCAAAATGTGGGTCAGGGGCTCTGGCTTTACATCCCAGCTCCACTGTGACTCAATGTATTGCCTGCAGCAACCCAGCTTCTCTGAATATCTTTCCCCATCTAAACTGGGGACAATTCACAAGTTTGTTCTGAGTATTAAATGAACTGGTACAGGTGCTCAGCACAGGATATGGGAGAGAGCCAACATGTTTTTAATGTTGGTCATAAAAAATTATATTAGAAATATACATGGAATCCAGTTTTTTACTCTATCAGCTATAATAAATGAAACAGATACCATGAACAAGTCTGAGGGATCATGCCTAAAAATTTAATTGTAGCTGGCTTCAGGTTTGGGATAAAAATGATTATTATAAAAGGAAGAGACATGCACATTTAAATGATGTTGGAGATAAATTATGTGTCATGTTTTCTATATATTGGACCCACTTCCACTCCATAAAGCACATTTTAACTTTTGATTCAGAATACGTGAGCCCAAAACCAGTAATAGAATTAGAAAGATAAAAAATAAACATTATCCCATATTTCAACTTGGGGTCATTCTTTTCACTAATAACTAATTCATGGTTACATATTGGTGCTCTAGGAATGACCTGGATTTCAGTGACAAGATAAGGGCTGTTTGGGTTTCACAGTGCTGGTTCCTTTGCTTGCTTGTGTGTTCGCTTTGTGACCCCTGGTGATACTGCACTCCTGAGGGAGGTGATGCCCTGATAATCCACTATGTTTGTAAAAGTCATCTTGTTTTTGCAGAACCAGCAATGTTCAGGACCAAAAAAAATGGCCTCCTTTAACTGAGTTTTATTTTATACAGATAGATGTTTAAAATCGAAATGATATTTATTTTTACCTCTTCCTCAGGTACACTCTTCCACAGTTTAAAAGGACACAGTAGGTCGCCTGCACGAGGCTGGAGTCTGTCATCATATCTAAGCAGAATTGCAATGAGATGCTGGGTGCTCACCGAGAGTGACAAGGCACTCATAATGTATTCCCTAGAGAAGAGAATTTTAGGGAGGTCTACAGACACCCTCCCCCCCACCGAATTGGTATGTAACGTTTTATGTTTAGGTACATGGCTTTCATCAGATATTCAGAGAGGTTCTTTATTTAAAAATGATTGAAAATCACAGTTCTACAGAACATGCATACCCCAAGGTATTTTAGAGCTTTCAACCAAACGAAGCCTGGCAGTGCTTACCACTGAGGCACAGAACAGATTGAGAGGCAGGCAACATATAAAGTGAGCTGTGAAAGGGTACTGTTTGTGTTTAGAAGGAACAGTTTGACAATTCACTTGAGGAGGGTAATGAAACCTCCATTCTAAATCTACTGTGGGGCTATTTGCTGAAAGAAGAGGTCTTGGTTTTGCCCAACTCACAGAGTATGGCAAATTGGTCACTAAATAAGCTTAATCATGGTTGAACGTTAACTTAATGTTTGTTTTTAATTCTGCTTGACTTCTTAGCTTTAAGTTTAACAGACAGAAAACCATTTTGCAAACCTAAACTTCCATTTAGCCTTTCTTACTTCTGCTTAGGAGAATTTAAATTGAGCTTTCAATAAGGGGAGAGAAATTGGAGTATAAATATCTGTATGTTTCTAATACCTTTGCCCTTGTCGCTGGATTTATGTGTCTTCCACACAAGGGGAGAATTGGGTTCAAAATATGCAAAAATTTTTAAAGAAAAACAAATATTATAGCCTAAAGAGGCACGGGATGTACAAATTTAATTTGTGTGGGTATTTTTTAATCGAATTATAATTAGCTTGATATAATTGGAAAAGACACTGAAAAATAAAGACTTTTGTCCTGTTATTGTGACAGTACATCACGGGAAAAAAAAATATTTGTAGGTTGGCTTTAAAAGATTTTTAGGGTTATTCATGAATTTTTATTCTCTACAATATGGACTTGGAATCATCATTCAAGCTGTTATGGAATTTGATAGCAGTATATTCAAAACTTCTCTCTGAGGGTCTCTTATGGAAAAGAGTTCTATTTAGGTTCAAATTATGAATGTTTTGACTCTATTGGGGGCATGTGATACAAATTATGCATCCTGGTCAGCATACTCCTTTTGGGATGGAGCTGCCTGTTTCTATGATTGGCAATGCACTCATAAACAGAGGAGGACATCTCTTCCAATAAAAGATTTTAAGTATACAATTTACAGTCCTGAGTGTAAAATGCCCCAAAATAATGTGGACAGACAAAGCAACTTAAATTCCCTTCTGATTAGAGGTCATAAAATATGAACGTGATATTTAAATAGCACTTGAGAAGAAAAATAGGAAACAGACTACATTTTCTTATGGTACAAATGCTCAGCGTTACATACATTTGTGAAGAAAAAAATTAAAAGCATGTAAGCCAAATGCACGCTAGGAAGAGATTCTGATGAATTGAACCCTTTCCTTGGACAAACATGCATAATCTCCCATTTCTCAGCTGTATGTGAATTAGAAATATCATGCATCTGATATGACTTCCAATGCTAGCTTCGTCTTGACTTTACCTCAGCTCTTTTTCCTCTTGGTGTTCACTGGACAAATATTTTTTGTTGTTATCCAATTGTCACTCATATGTATATTCACATTCTCTCCACTTAAGAAAGCTTAGAAATGGTTTAAAACAATCGTCAGTATATTGATCACCTAGCCAGTAATGTGTGAGATAAAATTCCAGTTCACTGATCATCAAAGCTCACAATTCCGGAAGATGTCTCTTTTTAACTTAAATCTGGCACTTTTCTGTGGAGAGCTAATAAATTCTGGTTCAGTAGACATCTCCACAGAATATAAGATTTTATAGTCACCCCCTCCCAAGTAATCAACCTGAGTGGGCAAAATAAGAGAGTGGGCATCTTGTCTAGAGAATTTACACACATTACAACCTAACCAAAGGTCAGTCTCCTATCACTGCCATGAACCAGACATTTACAATAGTATCAGTGATAAGATACTTCTCCTGAAAAAAAATCTTTTATTGGTCTAAGTTCTAAACAATTGCTTTGGTTATTAGTGAGTTTTAATAATAATTATTTAACCTTCAAACAGGCACATTTTTATTACTTGCCCTATAAAACATGTTGTACATGAGAGTCACTTTGGACAACTCCTCTTATGCTGTCGGCTCTGATAGATGACAGGTGTGAACTTGTGTGCACGTGCACTGGAGAGTGCCTGTAATGACTCAGAATTGTTCAACCTTGAGTTGACCACAGTTCACATCTGTGACCACCTCTGTGATAGTACATATTCCTGAGCTCAATAAATATAATTAGAATACTGATAAAGAGACAAAACTTGAATATGTCAATTCTGTCTTTCTTTGAAACCATTTAGCATTTTTACTTATCTTTAAAATTTTAAATAGTGAAAGAGAATATGAAACATGAAGTGTAATACTTTCTTTGAGATGAATAAATTTTAGTTCACACATTAAATATCTTACTTAATTTGAGTATTATCTGTAATGTTGATATTTATTATTCTTTTATAATTTTTAATTGTAAATTTTTTTTTTTTTTTTTTTTTTTTTTTTTTTTT
>NW_006777583.1:6675815-6683641 GCF_000442215.2 Lipotes vexillifer | reverse complement strand
GGTCTCTCCCGTTGCGGAGCACAGGCTCCGTATGCGCAGGCTCAGCGGCCATGGCTCACGGGCCCAGCCGCTCCGCGGCATGTGGGATCCTCCCGGACCAGGGCACGAACCCAGGTACCCTGCATCGGCAGGCGGACTCTCAACCACTGCGCCACCAGGGAAGCCCCAATTGTAAAATTTTAAATGAATCCAGAAAAATTTTAAATAAAATTGTGACGTGATTACTGTTTAAAATATCATTTTCATACAAAAGAAGGAAGTGCTGGCATGTATATTAACTATGCTACTGGATGTAAATTTAATCCCATGTTAATTACAAAAAAAAAATAATAATAATAGTTAATAAACTAAATATTTTGTGACTCTCATGATAAATCAAGTATTGTTTTACTATAAGTACTGAAGGAGTTACATTATATAAAATAGTCTACAAAGCCAAAATCCTCTGTCTCCCAGAATCCAGACAGTAGGCATTTTTGAGATACATAGCTCTTTCAGGCTGTTGAGTTCAGAAATGGCAACTTAGTGGGAAATTAGACTTAGTGGGAAAATGTAGAGTCTCACTCCCCTACACCATGTGCACACACGGACACACACACAGTCAGAATAACACAAGCTTCCCAGACTCCTGTTTTGGAGCTGTCACCCCTATTGCCTTTTAACACATTCAACAACAGGATTCAGTTTTATATCTCTGCCCCAACCTCCCTTAATCTGGGCTTTTATCTCTTATTGCCGGATTATCTCTATTTTTCTCCTATCCTTCAGCATATATATCCCTAATGTCCTAAAATGATCCCAGTAGTAATTAATACTAATTTGTCACTGAAAGCAGCTCAGGTACCCACTATACACACACATGTGTGTGTATATATATATATTTTTTCAGATTCTTGTAGATTACCCAGAAAAATTAGTTCTGAAGCAAACAGTTTGTTTTGAACTGGAAAACTCTAGCAATCTTTCTCTGCTGCAAGTGGCACAAAAGTCACTCTGCCCTTAAAAACTATTTAATCAAAGATCGCATGCTCTTCTGCTGCCCCATCTTCATGCTACAAGTGACCAGATTTCTAGGCTACTTACAACAACCTGGGAAATAAGAAAACGAAATGTGTCCTGATTATGACACATATCAAGGTTAGAACATTTCTGATGTGATAAGTACAACATCCCAGAGCACTGTCATGCTGCCATCTCAACTATGTCTTATACAATGTATAATCTGTTGCTTGTAATGGCATACAGGACAAGAAGATATACTTTCTTTGTTGGCATAGCTTATCACTTCCAAAAGAGCCATCTATAGTTCTTTTCCAAAGTATGCAGCTTTTTGCTAAAATGTGGACTATTTGGCCAAGGTCATTTTAAAACTGAGCATGTTCACACCCCATAAAAACTTAGAAGAGAATGTGTGGCCTTTGGAACCTGTTAAAATGTCATTACTGCCAAGAATGTGATGTATGGGGTTAATTAGTGACTGTATTTACCATGGATGCTACAGACTGTACCCTGGAATGTTATGGAGCAAACCTTCTCAGCATAGCTGACATAATTTGGCAACCTTCTTTATGAGCAATTCTAAAACGAGTAGGCCACAAATTAACACAATGAAAATTGTATTAAAAATAATTTCTTGTTCTCTCAGTGTTCACTTTGTTCATGCTCTGCCCATTTTAGAGCAGGATGTGTGTTATTTTTCTTTTAATCTTGAAGAGGATATAGCTTCTCTATCTCAAGAAATGGATTGGCATCCACCTTCAGTGGTTGTGGATCTGCTCAGTTTCTAGTTATCACTGGTTTAGGCAAACCATCTTGGAGTAAGCAAAATATATCTCAACAGATTTTGAGTTTTAAGTTTCTATAGGACCACCACTCACCTTTATATTTTCCTTAATTAAACCTCAATTGTCTGTAAATGATCCTTTTGATAGTATTAGTATGATCTGTTGTTCTTTCTCAAAGTTACGGAGTTGCTTTTTGGTTACTAACAATTTATTAATTCAAATATTTATTAAACCAGCAGCTGACAAACTAGAGCTCATGGGCCAGTCCAGCCCACATCCTCTAACTGTAAGTGAAGTTTTATTAGGACATATTCACTCCCACTTATTTTTGTATTGTCTTAAGCTGCTTTCTCACTACAAAGGCAGAGTTGAGTGGTTGTGACAGAGACCCCACAAAGCCTAAAACATGCACAAGATGGCCTTAAAAGACAGTTCTCCAACCCTTATGTTAAATAGATATTGACTGAACACTTGTTTCATACTAAGCACTGTGCTGGACACTGAAAACATAACTATAATAAAAGTTCCCCCAAATTCATAATTAGATTCTGATGTATTTGGGAGAAGAAAATATGAGTAGGCAGAATAAGGACCCAAATTATATATAGTATTCAGAGCAGCAGTATAAGATCAGAAGAGGAAGGCATTCGCCATAATAAAAAAATAAATGGAAGGAAATATTGAAGAATACTATTATTTATTCTTGCGCAGAAGAAGAAAGGCACACAACTTTAACCTACTCTTCTGTTCTTATGACTCCTGGTATTCTTGTCTTCAAGGACCACATGACTGGAGAAGCTATCCATCAGTATTCCACCAGGGGATTATATTTCAAAGTGATGTCTGACCAAGGAGAGAAAAAAATTAATTTTTTATGTGATTCTCTAAGGCATTTCTTCTACCTGATAATTATTTTATATATTTCTTCTACAGTGGTAAATCAGAATATCCAATTTTTGTTTGCACTGCGAAGGTTAAGCACAGAAATGAGCATGACACTGTCAACATTTACATACAATTTATTTGTATTTGGCTTCTTTGAAACAAGGCTTATGTGGCTATTTCCAGATAACTGTTTTCTATGACAGCAAGCCAGTCATCTTGTAACTGGCCTGACCTAACCCACTTTGAACCCTGACTTTGATATTCACCCATACAGAAATAGAAAACAATTAAGTTATGCATAAAGGTCTATTTTCAGAAATATAAATTTGAAATTCACATAAATGTGTCTGAGGAGCAACTTACATCCTAACTACTGTCCTTGTAGCTCTCTTCTGACCTCCAAAGTATTACAAAGACGGGCATGCTTCTGAACCTGAGATCATTATCTTCTAGGTTGCAAAAACTGATATCTCTCTGAGACATAGGTGAACTTAAATTTGTTGGTCTTAATAAGGCTGTATTTTTTGTGGAGGTTTTCTTGGTTTTTATTTCTTTAATCATGATTCGTTTAGGCATTCAACCAAGGTTTTCAGAAAAACCTTCTAAGAGGTCAAGAAGTCTACCATCCAAATAGGTGCAAGTAATTTGATGCTAATAACAATCATCAAATAATAACATTTCCATTATAACTTTGTTATACCCTCCCTCTAAAAGTGATGTGAAATGACTTACAATAAAAATTTGGCTACAAGATGTCTGCAAGCAATTAATGGAAGACTAAAGGCAGGGATTCATAAGTAATGTGGAAGAGATGAAGATAGCCAATGATTGCAAAATTAGCAAGCAAATTAGCTACACATTGGTGAGTAAATGCATCAGAGGGAAACCATGGAAATATAATTTCAGATTTAATGAGGAGATGTAGTTTCTATAATGCAGAAGTTTTTAAAAAATATTTTAGCATAACATAAGGTTTGCGATTGAATTAATAATATAATGTCTAGCACTCTGTGGGTATTTAAATATGTGTCAACTAAATGGACAGATTAGTTTAAAGCTAGTTCTGATGGCATTTATTGTATAAGTTAACCACTAGTTGAATTTTTCTGTGGGTGACTAATTAGGACATAACATTGACAAGGCAATCTTGTATGAGTTTTAGTCCACATAAGGTTATGTTGTCTTTTTCTCATTGTCAGAGTATATTCTCTTTGTATTTTCTCAATTGCCTCATACTGATGACATTATCATAGGAAATAGTCAAATGAATTGGTTAGCTCAACATCAAGGTACAAAAGTTACTGTAACTAAAATAACTATTTCAGCTTCATGAAACCTGTTGAGACATCTCCCTCCCAATTTTTTGGGTCCTACTCTCTTACAGTATCTTAACTTTAAAGAGATACTGCAAGGATGGGATTTCAGTTTAGATTGTAATTCAGCCACTTGCAGTATCAGACATTGTGTTTTGATTTTTTGAAATCTTCAATATACAAGTAAAGAATAAAAAGGCTTTTTCACAGAACTCATAGAAGCTTCTTATACAATTTATGATCTAATTTAATCTGGATTTGCATTTAACATTAATGGAATCATACTACATATGTTCTCTTATAACCTGTTTTTTAGCTCTATATTATGTTTTAGGAGTCATTTTTTTTTTCTTAACATCTTTATCAGAGTATAATTGCTTTACAATGTTGTGTTAGTTTCTGCTGTATAACAATCAGCTATACGTATACATGTATCCCCATATCCCCTCCCTCTTGCATCTCCCTCCCACCCTTCCTATCCCACCCCTCTAAGTGGTCAAAAAGCACCGAGCTGATCTCCCTGTGCTATGCAGCTGCTTCTCACTAGCTATCTATTTTACGTTTGGTAGTGTATATATGTCCATGCCACTATCTCGCTTTGTCACAGATTACCCTTCCTCCTCCCTGTGTCCTCAAATCCATTCTCTACGTCTGCATCTTTATTCCTGTCCTGCTCCTAGGTTCATCAGAACCATGATTTTTTAGATTCCATATATATGTTATTATATGGTATTTGTTTTTCTCTTTCTGACTTCTTATTGATGCATGCAATGGTATTTATATCATTTTGACTGATTTATAATATTCTAGTGTATAGATATCTATCATTTATTGATGCATCTAATTATTAACATTTGGAATTTATTTGCACATGTAGTGTTTTTTAGTAAAAGTTTCTCTAGAGCAACTATTCAAACTGAGTTTGGAGAACCATTAATGGAATATAAAATCAAATTAGTAATATATAACAAATCTTTTGAAAATGTCATATGATAGAACTAAAAATATTAAAACATTAGACATGGTAAGAGTAATGATTGTTTCAGGACATTTTATCTCCAGGCATGTGTGCGAACTGTACATGATCACATTGTAAAACTCATTAAAAAATTTGAAGAAGCTCTACATTGAATATATAGCTAGGTAGGTAATTGTACATGTTCGGCTTTTGCAAAATGAATGCACCACTGTATACCTCCGGTAGCAGTGCATAATAACTTCCATTTCTCCACATCTTCACCAGCACTTGTTTTCAGAAGGCAAACTTTGTTGTTAAGAGTATCCTGGCCCCATAGAATGTACATGGGACTTTCTCTCTGTTTATACTTTTGGAATAATTGTTACAAGATTGAAAAGATTCTTTCTTGAGAATATTAATAACTTATCTGTAAGATCTTTAGATTCTTCATTTCTTTACAGAAAGTTTTAGATAACATATCAATTTCATTCAGGTTTCCAAATTTATTGGCAAAAAGCATTAATAATTTTCACTTTTTTATAACTTCTGCATTATCTGTACCTACTTATTTTTCATTCTTAATATTTTTTATATATTACTCCTCTATTTTTTATTAATCTTCCTAGGGCTGTTCTGTTTTATGGGTTTGTGACTCATAGTATACAGAGCTAAGAGGAAAGGCATTTGAGTCTAGGGTCAAGGAGGGATAAGGGGTTTTTAAACCTTTTCCTCTTTAAGTGGGGAACCAAAGTTGCTACTCCTAGGAGTAAGAATAAGCCAAATGTAGACAGGTACTTGCAAGCACTGCAGGTCAGCTCAAATAATTTCAGTTCCTAAATTTTATTCACGTAATCCCAGCATGTTAGAATTCCCAGTTGAATGGCAATAACAAAAGAAAACCATTTCTGGTGGAAGATAACACTGTCCTGAGCTTCAAACAATCAATTGTGCAAATAAAGTATCAGGCCCAAAATGATATGAGAAACCATGAAAGAAGAAAAACTCAGCAAAAACAGGCAATATAAGCAGTCCCATAGGAGAATACAGATACAGGGACTGTCTGACAGAATTTAAATAGTTTATTTGCTCTATGCAAAAAGAGAAAAGACAGTATTAAAACTTATTTGGAAAAAAAAGCTCTTAAAAAGATATACTAGAAGTGAAAAGTGCAGTAGCAAAAATTAAGGATTCAGTAGGTGAGTTTAACAGTAGATTAAACACAGTTGAAGAAAGAATGGGTACAGTGGAAAATTGGCCAAAAGAAACTATCCAGAAGGAAGAATGAAGAGCTAAGATGATGGAAACTGCACCAGAAAGTAATAGACATAAAGAATACAGTGGGATAGTTTACATTTTATAACTTAACTCCTGGAAAAATAGGAGAGAAAGAATGGAGCAAAAGTTCTCCCTTAGGAGATAATGGCTGAGAACTTTATGAAACTTTACAAAACTGGAGATTGGACATTACTCCACACATTTCAGAAGCCCCATGAACCCCAAACATCCAAGCACATTGTATTAAAACCTTTCAAACATGCAGAGTAGAAAGGTGTTTTTAAACACCTGTAATGGGGCAACAAACAGCCTATTTCTCAAAAAAAAAAAAAAAACAGTGGAAGCCAGAAGACAATGGAATGTTATTTGTTTGCAGCAGTTTAAAGATAACTGCTTATCTAAATTTTCTTTTACCCAAGAAAATATCCTTTGACAATGAAGGTACAATAACTATTTTCAGACCAGATTGTCTGAAAGGATTCATGACTAGCAGTCATGCACTTAAGGAAATGGGATAGTAATCAAGTAGAATGAAAATAATCACAGATGGAATGTTAGAGATGCATTAAGAAATAAATAAAAAGTGGTAAGAATGGGTTTTGAAGTGAGTTATTACTGAGTTTACTGAGTTATTTGGTAAAAAATATACTACTTTTTGGATTCATAATTATTCCTAGGGTAAGTGTACAGTTTTTTCTGATTATTGTGGAGGATGCTGCCTCTTGGTTAGTCACTGTCACACTTCTGACCTTTCTTAATTGCCCATGGGACTCTGGTGTGAGAACTGCTCAATTTCATGTTGTGCGTGCAGGAACCAAACCTCACACAGTTCAGCTCTCTGCAACCCATAGGAGGTCCCTGACCAGCTTGGAATCAGGATTTCCAAATAGTCTATATAGTCCATAGGATAAAAGTATCCTTAATTGCAAACTAAGAAAATCTGAAACATGAGAATGAAAAGAATTAGCATCTATTCCTACTCAGCTGATTCAGACACTATAAATATAGTGACAATTTTATTTAAAGGCTGAAGCATAATTTATTTGAGGGGGTCTCCAGTTACAGGCCAAAACCTGTGTTCTCTAGGATTCAGAGCTACCAGCTGACCTTTGAAATCTATTTTTTTTTTTTTTTTTTTTTTTTTTTGCAGGGGGGAGGTCAATATCCACATTCTGGGTCCAGGACCTACGAGCAGGCTGGCTTTACTCATACCACATATGGCAATCGATGTTTCCCTGCATTATCAATGAGGTAGCTGGCTTAGCTCAGTCTCTGCAGGACTAGTGAGAGAAGACCAGTCCTGGCTGTGGACTACCTGCAGACATGTCATGTCTGTACTAAGGATAATTAGGATTGGAGAAGGGAGTTTCAGAAAGAAGGATACAAGTCACATGAAACAAAAAGAGAGAAGCATGTTAAAGTGACCATGAGATTTCAACACAAATTTTATCTATTTGCATGAATTAGTATGAAAACCAAAATGATTTACTGAAACATTTAAATCACAAAATATTTAGTAAAGTGGGCTTACTGTTCAGTAAATATATAATAAAAAAGTTGGGACTTCCCTGGTGGCGCAGTGGTTGAGAGTCCGCCTGCCGATGCAAGGGA
>NW_006777583.1:6664619-6671841 GCF_000442215.2 Lipotes vexillifer | reverse complement strand
CCCGCGTCTCCTGCATCGGCAGGCGGACTCTCAAGCACTGCGCCACCAGGGAAGCCCTGTAACTAACTTTTAAACCAGGCACCCCCAATGCTCTATTCCTCTCCGGCCCAAACACAGCTTTCAAACCTTTTAATCACACAACACCTTGCCTAACTTATCAGTTCTTTCCGTACATCAAAGAAGTAGAAATGAAGAATAAGTAATTAACAGACCACCAAATCTCCCTAGCTTCCCCTTCAGTCACCTCATGAATGAACTGCGTGACCAAACTGTGTGAACAAGATACCATCTAGAGGAAGACCACAAGAAGTCAATGAGCCTGCACACAGTGGGGGATGGCAACGACTCTGACCCCCCATCTCAGGGACTGACTGAGATGACTTCCCTTCTTCCCTTTAAAACTTTCACAGCCAAGCAGAATGTTTGGGGGTGGTTTTGGGGGGACGCTGAGTCCACCATCTCCCCCAGAGAGCTGACATTCTGATTAAAGGCACCTTTCCTTTCTATCAACATCTGTGAGTACTGATTTTGTAAGTGGCGAGCGACGGGACCCTCAATTTGATAACAAGGTTAAAGATATTTTACCATGATTATAGCCATTCAGGTTTAAATCTTTTGCCCATTTTTCTAACTTTGGTTATAATGTTGTTGTTTTACTCATTTGTAGAAATTCGTGATACTAATTTATACTCATACATATATTTGCTTATATGTATGTATGTATGATTTATACCTATATCAAATATATTCTCTGAATCAGTTGTCTTTTTTCCTTTTAATGTTGTCTCGATTTTACAAGAGGTTCAAATTAAAATGTAGTTTTATAAATTGTTTTCTTTTTGATATATGCTTTTCCTATGTCTCATTTAAGAAATTCTGGTGAAAATGAAGATGATGAAGATCTCTTCCTATATATTGAGTAGCTGTAACTATTATTACTACATTTATACTGTAATATAGTGATTGGTAAAGAGGAACACAATTCTGAAAATTTCATATTGAAAAAAAAATCCCAGTAAAACTTATAATTTAATCTATGCAAAAGGCTCACAGATGAGGTAGACTTTATTTTAGCCTCAGAATTCATAAAGTTGAGTAAGTGGGCTCTGAGAAGATCTGTCCTCTGCTCTCTATTAACCTTGCTTCAACTGCAAAATTCAATGCTATCATTCCCATAGTCTGTTGTCACTGTCAAAAAGCTGAGCACTAAACTGTCATGTTATCATTTCCTGTGAGTATGAATTATTATTTTTCTCTCTCACCCTACTGGGGTGGGGTTGGGATTCAACAATTTAAACAAAACAGTAAATTGGGGGCAAAAAACATGATTTCTAGCACCAGTGTTTCCAGTGACAAGCTATTTAACCTTGGGAAAGTCAATTAACCTCTTTAAAAGTTTTCACTGAAGTTTGCCCTGACAGACTAACCAACTTAGGAACAAACAAACATAGGAACTTAGGAACAAACAAACATAGGAACAAACAAACAAACAAACAAAAGTCTTAAAAAATGTAGGCCCAAAGTAAGGTACTAAGATCACAATTTATTTCATCAATCCATGCTTTTTACTGCTTATTCCTAGACCATAAGTTATAGCCACCGCATATGTATATGCACATATATAAAGGTTGTAGGGCTTCTCAATTTTCTCAGTCTTCCATGAATAAACATTACAGAATATATAACAGTCTGCTTATCATTCTAACCATTAACATTTATTTCTACATAGTCTGTTTCGGCTTTCTCACTTCCTATTTTATTTTTTTTCCACTGAATGCCACCAATATTTCTTCCATTTTTTCCCTTTAATAGCCCACACACATACCAGCTAAAAATGAATCTAATTGACTTTCTCTTTTTAAATTACTCCCAGCAACAAAAATATTAAATGCTCATTTTCTCTGGCCAACTGTGAATGTTTCAGTGTATATATATGGGAAAAGTTCCATTCACCTAGATTTGTATTATTCATTCCCTTACGTTGACTGCTAAAATATATAAAAGAATCATGTTCAGGCTAAAAAAACAAATGGCCTATCAAAAGAAACCATTTGGTATCTTTCATTTAGAATCCTTAGGTATATCTAAAAGACAGCTTCCTAAAATGCTATGGTTTCGTCTTGACTTAAATGACAAAATAAACCAGATGAATTTCTTATGTCATAAATTATACAACTCTGACTACCATGATGGGTTTATTGTTAAAATTCATCCCCAGAAGGTTAATTCATCAATGCCCATCTTTCCCCAATACAGAAGAGATTTCACTGTAAGGAACTGGGGGAGGAAGTACACAAGCTGAAGTATTTTATGCACCACACGCTTTCATGGAATTCTGGGCACAGAGACCTAGGAAATATGCAACTAAGACCAATGATATCGAATCACTTCTAAGGAGCCCACTGAATTCCTTGGTGAGTCAAGCAATTGACATATCCTGCATTGCTTTCAGGACCCATTACTGACTTAACAAGATAATTTACCAGAAGGGAATAAAAAGGACAACATCTCTTTGGGCTGTCCTTATCACATCAACAACTATGCTGATTGCCAAATGATAGGGTTTGTCAAATAAGATGTTACTGAAGGCGGAACATCATTTGAGGTGTAAGAAAAGAGATGCCTGAGGGTTCTAGAACTGAAGGGCAAGACATAAGCAAGATTGGATACCAAAAGAAAACACAACAAAAGCATTAAATTCTAATAAAAATGATTTGGATCTAAAATTTCCTTTTCATACCAATATTTAATCAAGTATGAAGGAAAAATTTTTAGATATACAAGGACTCAGAAAACTTACCACTCAAAAGCCCTTTCTGAAAGAATGTCATGAGAATATTTTAAAGCAAAATGAAAAAGAAATCAAAAGCAGAAGACATGGTTTGGGTTTAAAACATTAAAATAGACACCTCAGGAATAAAAAGGAAAGTAATTTCAGAAGATGAGCTGTGCGAAATACCAGTAAATAATATCTCAATTTAGAATAGAAAGATATAGATTATCTAGAATAACATATAGTATGGCTAAGAAGCTAGCTACTCCTGTAAATTTATATTAATCATATTTTTCCTTAACAGGAACAGGTCAATGGCAAAGAAATACGTATCCATCACTTTAAATCTTTCAAACTACTTGATTCTATATCTAATAATGTTTACATGATCATAATTTTATAAATATTAACTATTGGCCTCAATTAGACTCAAAATATAGCAAAGTTCGGAAGACTAAATTGTGTGTGTATAATATAAATGCAGATTATCTAAAATAATAATATGGTATATTAAGTTTGCAAGATAATGAAAGGAAGAGAGGTGGAGGGAAATGGAGGGGAACACATTTTCTCATCATAAATCGTAGTAAGTCAGGTGATATAATCTTGACTAATCAAAATTAGTATTACATTAGACTATCATGTTATACTCCTAAAGATAGTCATAATATTTTTATTATGTATGTTCATAATGATGACCAGTAGAAGTAAATATTTAGAAATGGATCTGACAGAAGTAATTTTGAAGATGTGTTGAGAGTGAACAAAATGTATCACATTATATGTCAAAAAGTCTATGACTATCTAAATTTGATAAATCAAGAAAATATGTACAAGTGGATTATTTAGAATGTGGAAGTAGCAAGCCTCACCAGAGGTATCACAAACAAATGATGACATAAGGCAATTGAAGAGGCAAGAGGATTTGTTTTCTATTACCATTTAGTACTGTTTTAGTTTTCATCATCCATAAACGATTACTTTCATTATTTAAAATATGGACAGAGAAGAAAAGGATATATGAATTTTTTATGTTTTAACAAACTCTGGTTTGTGCAAAAGTGTTGGTCTCTAGTGCTGTCCAGTATCATCACTACTAGCCATATGTGGCTATGGAGCACTTGAAATGTGGCTAGTGTAACTAGAGAACAAAATTTTTAATTCAGTCATCTTAATTAATCCAAATTTAAATGACTACATGTGTCTCATGGCTACCATATTGGTCAGTGCAGCCCTAGATAAGTAGTTCCCCATCCCATCCTTCACCATCAAACAACTTGTATTATTTATTTTCTGCCAGAGGACCCTCCCCATGGTTTAAAGAATTTTGTCAACCACATTTCAGTAAAAGTCTGTTTACTCTCTTATTCAAAACGTATAACTGCTAATTAGAGCTTTGATGAGCCTGAAACTCTGTCACCTCGCCAAGCCTAACCAAACCCAAAGCAACTTGACACTGTGGAGGGGAAAAGCTTATTCCCAGTTCGGATAAAACTTTCATTAGTCTCTGAAACAGTAAAGTGCTTCACAGACCCTCTGTTAGTGTTATGAGAGCCCAAAAGGGTCTGGAAATTTCTGCTGACTCTCAATGTTCCAAAATCTTGTGAATCTGTTCCCTTTCGGGTCTCTGATAGAATTATGAAGGATGCTGAATCTAAAATAGACCTCTACACCATCAGCCCAGCTGTAAAATCCTCTGTATCTCATTGGGAGCTCAATTGTTCTTTGACTGTTGTCCCAGAAATCAATGAAGTTCACTAATGCACTGGGACTTGATCCTGCTTGAGGCACACTCGTCATTAGCAGGTCCTAAAAGCTGCAGACAACAGGCGGTTAAGATGCTAGAGGCAGCATAGTTACCCCCTTCCTAATCCCCGACCCATGCCAAAGAACCATCCTCCACATTCTGTTCTACCATGAAGGAAAAAAAATCACTATATTTTTTCTCTTGTAGCTGTCATTGAGGGAAAAAGGCATTCTTTGAAGGAAAATTCTGGGGCTGTTCCATTTCAATTCTGTTCTATCCAGGCAACAAGAAGTCATTCAGTAAAACTAATAACCAGAATGCAGAGCAAATAAGAATAACCTACTTACAAGGCTTTTCAGTCACCTGGGGTAGGTGGCTTCAGCAGGTCTATTCAAGAGCTAGATTTCAAGCTGACCACATCATTTTATGGTCAATATTATTAACTATCACTATATAATGCAAAAGTTAAAGGCATTGCCTATTGTTCCAGTGTTTATGCACTGATGGAGTCAGGACTTGCAGAACTGCTCCTATTTCAGGCAAGGTGTATGGGGTAATCACCTACTAAGAGCAGGTTTACATTAGAGGAGAATGGGACAGTCAATAATCAATCACACCTAGTTGTTGTTGGGAACCTGTGGCCGTGGAAAGAGCATGTACACACTCACCACGGAATTATCTGAAATAATAGATTTTTACTTGAATAAAATCAATTCATTTCTCATGATTTGGAATTTAAAACAAGGCATTTGTTGTCAAGTCAGGGGAGGAGAAAGGAATAAGTATTATTCTGAACACTAATGACACACCACGTCCTTACTGGTCACCAGTTTGTGATATCTGAGATCTTATCAACTCATTCTTAGGGGTCATATCTAGCAAGGTCCACATTCATTGATTGCTCTTAAGGACGAAAATGGAAAGCAATATCACATACTTACTAACATTTATTTAGCACCTCAAGGCTGAACTGTAAGAAAAATGGGGGAAAATGGCACTATCATTTCTCTATTATGACATTTGTGATATTTTATTTCAATTTTATAGTAATTATCTCCATATATCCTTATCATTCTATTAGACAAGTAGATGTTTAAAAACAGAAACTATGCCTTCTAATTTTTAACATTACTAGCACTTAGTTCAGTACGTGGCATTGAGTAAATTCTTATAAATCTGTTTGAAAATTTGTTAAAAGAATTAATGAATGATAACCCATGGCCCCCATCTTCAAAAAGCTTAAAAATAAGCTGGAGACATAATTTTATTATCTTCCTCTTTCACTCCTTACTATCCTTAGTACCACCCTCTCCTTAATCACTAATTTCATCAACCTCTGCCCCAATCCAGCCTCATATGCTACAGATTTTGTTCCTGAAACAGCATTCTCAACTCTCTTTTTTATTCTCATTGCCACTAATTCCACACAGGTCCATCCTATCTCAAGTGGTTTACTTTCAGAATTTCTAACTGGTTTCTATCACCAAAATTTTCTGTTTTCCAGCCCAACCTGTCAGGTTAGTTTCTCTTGTCACTCACCAAGATACAGCTGACAATGAATGTTAATGAAGTAAAGGATAACGAAGTTCATTCATAAAGTGAAATGAAGGCACACTGCCACTATTTCAAAACTCTCAATCATTTTAGAAATATTAAGTATATAAAAAAGAAAGTAAAAATAAATCATTAAATATGAATATATTGTATTATTATGAAAAACAAAAGAATTGTTTGGAATAATGATATAATACCATTTCTGAGGTGATATAAATATGTCTGTATAACCTTTTGAGGTAGATAAATTTCATAATCCTAAATTCATTGTACAATTCTTGAAAGCAAGAATCATATCCTGTGCTTGTTTGGTTCACTTATTGTGCCTGAGCCATACTAGATGTTCACTCTACATAAGATTTTTTAATTAATTTATAGAAAAAATTAAAATTGAGCATATAAATATGGGAAGCAAAACACTTTACTATGGCTAATATTTAGTTTGGAATACTAGAGGTTTCATAGCCCTGATATCAATGAAACCATTTTTCTCCTAAATTAAAGACTATGCACAAAATTGAAAAGGCATTTATGGTAGTCAGGGGGCTAACTCTGTTTTATGATAACTACACCTAATCCATTCTGCTCATTGTTAACATGACTAGAGCCATATCAACAATGAATACTTGTCAGAAATGTTGAAGGAGGCTGCAAAACTCAGAAGGGAACTGATTTTTATTCAGTATGTCCCTCAGAGAACATAAATAATTCCCATTTGGCTCCCAAGACCATGAGGTCTATTTAAAAAATGGAAGAAGTAGCACATTTCAGGTGGAGTGGTCAGAGGCGAATACTGAGCCGAGTTTCCTGCTTGCTTAAAGATGTTAAAATATATGACGTTTCCATAGAATTGTTACCACAAATAAGTATGTATATGAACCAGCATACAGACCCAGCTTGAAAATACTGAAAATTGAGGAGATCAAGATGGTTGAGTAGGAGAATGCAGAGCTCACCTTGCCCTGCAAACACATCAAAAATACTTCTAGGGGCTTCCCTGGTGGCGCAGTGGTTGAGAGTCCCCCTGCCGATGCAGGGGACATGGGTTCGTGACCCGGTCTGGAAAGATCCCACATGCTACGGAGTGGCTGGGCCCATGAGCCATGGCCGCTGAGCCTACGTGTCCAGAGCCTGTGCTCTGCAACGGG